>NC_029774.3:81658179-81674153 GCF_000817695.3 Arachis duranensis | reverse complement strand
ACCAAGAACCATGATCAAAGTGTGAACCCGAACCCAAAGAATTGGCTTACAATGGTTCGGGGGAAATGCTTGGAGTTTAGTCCGGAAAATGTAAGGTTGGCATTCAACTTGCCCATGATGCAAGGAGATGAACACCCTTACACTAGAAGGGTCAACTTTGATCAAAGGTTGGACCAAGTCCTCATAGACACTTGTGAAGAGGGCGCTCAATGGAAGAGAGATTCAAGAGGGAAGCCGGTTCAACTGAGAAGGCATGACCTCAAGCCCGTGGCTAGAGGATGGTTGGAGTTTATCCAACGCTCAATCATTCCCACTAGCAACCGGTCCGAAGTTACTATAGACCGGGCCATCATGATTCATAGCATCATGATTGGAGAGGAAGTAGAAGTTCATGAGGTTACATCCCAAGAACTTTATAAGGTGGCGGACAAGTCCTCTACCTTGGTAAGGTTAGCCTTCCCTCATCTCAATTGTCACCTCTGTTATTCAGTCGAAATTGACATAGTGATCGGGGAAAATTTGTCTCTCAACAAATTCCCATTCGGCAAGTGTACCGAATTTGTCGTCAAGTAAAAACTCACAATAGAGTGAGGTCGAATCCCACAGGGATTGATTGATCAAAGAACTTTAATTAGAGGAATGATCTAGTTGAGTGAATCCATGAATAGAGTTGATAATTGCAGAAATTAAAATAGCAGGAAAGTAAATGACTGAAAGTAAATAGCAGAATTGTAAATGGGAATGGGGGAATTGCTCATAAAAGTAAATTGCAGAAATTAAGAGAATGGGTAAGATCAGAAATGGGGAGTTCATTGGGCTTAGGAGATGTTGCATTCTCCGGATCAATTTCATTTTCATCTCTTCCTCAATCAATGCACTCATTGATCTCCTTGGCAATCTTAAGTGATTGAACCACAATTTCTTGCAATTCAATCTCTCAAATCTTGATCAATAGCCAATTATCTTGATCAATATCCAATTCTTTGGTCAATTACTCATGAGAAGAGATGAATTTTGGTCACTGATTATACCACATGCACTTCCCAAATCAAGTGTTTAGAGGGTTATAGCCACATACCCATCCACACTCAATTTGGTCCAGCATGAGAAAGCATTTCTAGCTAATCTCTTCATTCCTCTTTCAAGGATCCGAAGAGATCCATGTTTGAATAGCTTCTTTTCCAAGATCACTATCCAATTAGATGAAGATCGAAAGCTTTCAAGTAAAATCAAAAGGAAAGATAGAAGAAGAACAAGAAAATTAGTATTGATCCATCAAATTACAACAGAGCTCTCTAACCCAATGAAAGGGGTTTAGTTGTTCATAGCTCTAGAAATCAAAATCAAAGATGGAGAATACATCATAAAACTAGAAGTGTAGAGAAAGTAAGGATACCGAGAGTAGTTCTCTCCTCCCCCAAAAGCTCCTCTCTATTTCAAAACTACTCCTATATATACTACTCTTCTCAGCTTCTAGTTAGTTCTTCATGTCTTGGGCCTTTGGATCTTTGAGTTTGAAGTAGTTCCTTTCTTCATTTGGGCTTGGCTCACTTGCAGAGAGAAAGTGTGAAGTGGGCAGAGACTTTAGCTCAAGACGTTAGGGGTGTTTAATATTTTGTGAAAATACAAGTTCGAGGACGTTAGTGAAACTTAACATTGTCACTAACGTTGCCATGCACCCCTTTGCCTCACGTTAAAGCCCACGTTAACTGGGTTAACGTGGCTTTTAACGTTGCCTTGTTAGCCTTCGAGAACGTTAGTGACACTCAACATTGTCACTAACGTTCAAGTGTGCCCATTCTTGCTTCGTTAAAGCTCACGTTAACTAGGTTAACGTGGCTTCTAACGTGGCCTTTGCCAACCTTCGAGAATGTTAGTGACACTCAACATTGTCACTAACGTTCAAGTATGCCCCTAGGTCTCACGTTAGAGTCCACGTTAACTGGGTTAACGTGGCTTCTAACGTGGCCATTCTTAGCCATCCCAACATTAGTGACAATGTTGAGTGTCACTAACGTTGGCTCATTCTTCATTCCTCATCGTTATCTTCCACGTTAACCAAGTTAACGTGGAGGTTAACGTGGCTCTTGGGGTTTGAGTGGTTGCTCCAATGTTAGTGACAATGTTGAGTGTCACTAACGTTGTCGACAACTCTCCATCTCTTACGTTAGCTCCCACATTAACCAAGTTAACGTGGGAGTTAACGTGGCTCTTTGCACCTTAGGCCAACGTTAGTGACAATGTTGAGTGTCACTAACGTTGGCTTCTCTTCCCCCTTTAACGTTAGAGGCCACATTAACTAGGTTAACGTGGCTTCTAATGTGGCCATTTGTGAGCAATTGCCAACGTTAGTGACAATGTTGAGTGTCACTAACGTTGGCTCAACTTCTCTTCTCCATGTTAGAGTTCACGTTAACTTAGTTAACGTGACTCTTTAACGTGGCGTTGATGGCTTTTGAGAGTGTTTTTGGCAATCACTTTTCTCGTTAACTTTGCAAGTTACCTCCCATTCCTTGCTTCCTTTGGTCCTGAAATCAAGCAATAGAGTGCATCAAAGTTCTAGTCCAAGTCATGGATAATGCAATATACAATTTTGTCATTAAAACAAGTACTGGAACAAGAGAATGATGAATGGAATCTCCAGAGAAATGAGTCATTCTTGTGGAAGTCATATTACTGATTTTATGGTGGTTTCATGCATAGCAACTTAGGTTCATTCCACTACTGGCTTTCAGACCTTTATCATCTCCTAAAAGACTCATTTTGTTATATCCCATGATACCTTTATTTATTGATCCTTTTATTGTTATTTCAAGGGCTGTTTGTGTTATTTAGGCTAAGTGTTTTGTAAGGGGGCAACTCTTTAGGATAAGCTTTCAGCCAACACTCCCGAACCAGTTGGTTTAAGGTGCTAGGTGTTGAAGCACCCCTAAGGACTTACTTACTCAAGTCTCTCCCCCATACATACACACCACAGACATAGAGTTTATTTATTTTCTTTCCTTCAGACCTTGGTGTTCAGCACCTCTTTGGGTTACTAAATGCTCTGTGGTGAAGGTTACTCTTGATAGTGGATTTTCAGCTGATAATCCTGGGTTAGTTAACCCAAGTTACCAGGTGATGAAGCACCCCAAAGAGCTTACTCATCCAAGTAGATCCCCCACACAGGAGCACCACAGACACATGTCTTAGGGTAAACCATTGGTGCCTAGCCTTATTGCTTACTCTTTTTCTTTTGTTTTTTACTTCCCTTATTCTTTCCCTTTTTTTCTTATTAGGATCTTGTTGTTATCTTAGTCTCATGGGTATATCAGAAGTAAGCATTCAGGATAGATATTTGTCATCCTAACCTTGTGGTTGAACCAACTTAGCTAACTTATGACTACCCCCAAAGATTCATGAATGCATTTCCACAATATGAACTCATTTCTGGTCTTTTGTAAACATAGACATTCTCTTTTCATTTGATTTAAACGACAAGCATACAATAAGTAAAGATACGAATGCAGTAACATAAAGGCTAGCAGGCACTGGCTTCTTAATTTGAAAACTTAGAATGCATAATTGAAAGTTGTTTAGCTACTATGGAGGCATGTTCTATTTCATACAAGATCCTCCTTATTTATGATATAAACAAAGAACCAAGAAAGAAGCTCCACCACCTTTTACTCATGTGGTTGCTCATGATCCCCTCCATGCTTGTCCTCTTGGTGCTTTTCTTGAGTGCTTGTGCTCCCACTCCCTTTGCCTTTTCCAAGTAGTTTCTTCTAGAACCCAGCATCTTCCATCTTTTTCTTCATAGTTTTCTTCTGCTGTTTCACCTTCCCTTCTTCTCGTTCAACAAACTCTTTTTGGACTTCCTCATAGGTGGGAATGGCATAATGTAGGTGGTGCATATTATTAGATATGTAACTCAATCTGGCTTGAGTGTTTACACTGAACTCCTCTCTATGCAGCTGCCTTCCTTCATTCAGCACGCTAAACTCATTAAATGATTTCATCTGAGCTAATTGCCGCTGGTTGAGCTCTTGAAGGCGTTTGTCTTGACGCTCTTGCCTCTCTGTTACTTGGTGTAGGGCTTGAGTGAGTTGTGAATATTGCTCCTGTTGCTGCTCCATATGTTGTTTCTGCCACTCTTATTGTTGCTTCATCCATTTGGACTGCATGGCAAGTATTTGCTCTTGTCCCTCCATATGTTTCATCTCCAAATCCTCAATGGCATGTAAGATATGACTCATATTGAGGTTGGTTGGGTTGTGTTGCTCTTCTTGTTGGTACTCTTCCTGATGATATTCCTCTTGATGAACTTCTTCCTGGGCTCTGTGTCTTCCTATATGTGGCCTTCTTAGTTGTTGAGCAAGTGAGGTATGGACCATGCGCTCAAGTGTGACCGGCTTCCCTGGGTTCACCCAGTCTGGACTGCTGTCCTCAAATATTACCTTAGCCTTGTTGCACAAGCGGAGAATTGTGCTGGGGTACCAAAGCCTGGCACCTGAATCAACTTTCTCAGCCGACTCTTGAATACCTTCGGCAATAAGCTCATGCACATTGATTTCCCCTCCTAGTACTAAGCATTGCACCATCGTGGCTCGGTTGAGGTTAACTTCTGAATTATTAGCAGCCGGTAGGATGGACCTTCTTACAAGCTCGAACCACCCCTTGGCCTCAGGGTGAAGGTCTTCTCTTTTTATAAATTTTGGTCTCCCATCAGAGTACCTCTCCCAGTCAGCTGCTATGACACAGATATCTGATGCTATTTCTGAGATTTCATCCTTGTCGGGGCTTCTACTTATCCTTGACTGATAACTCTCCTCCTCAAAATGAGGGAATTTCATTTGAAGAGCTCTAACTATTGCATTTGGGCTGAAGTCTACTTCTATTCCTCTCACATAGCTTTTGTAGGTGGGGGCTTTGGTCTTCTCCTCTCTAACTACATTTGCATAAAACTCTTTGATGAGGTTGCCATTGATCTTACCTTTTGGACTGGTGAGCAATTGCCATCCTCTCTGTTCGATTTTTCTCAAAATCTGTGGTGATTCATTAGCATTGATTTGAAAGATTAACTCTGGCAATATCTTTCTGGCCCTTATCCTCTCGAATTCTCGTTCATGGAAGGCCGTCTTAAATCTCTTCTCGTCAAAAGGGACACTCTCCATGGGTTCCTTTCTCTTTTGCCTCTTCGAGCTTGATGATGCCATGACTTGAATTGTTATTTTGAAGTGGGTTGAGGCTTCGGATAGAATAAGAGTGGGTTGGTTAAAACAGAGTGTAATGAAAGGTTTAGTGTACCAACGGAAGTGTGAAGAGTGGGTATTTGAATGTAAGGGGTGAGCATGCACTAAGGTTCACTTATATAGGAAAAATCATGAGTGCATGAAGGGTGTGGATTGCACGAATGTTTCCTTCATGGACGGATGGGGTTGCATACGAAGGGAAGACAAGGATCATCACTTGATGGGGAATGTTGGTTCGGTCTTCAAGACTCTCCTTCTTTCAATGTTGCATGGCAACATTTCCCATTCCTTCCTTGTTGGGACAAGTGTATGGTTCTCTTTGTGAAGTAGCCGAGCCTCCCCCATTAAATTGTCTCATCAATCCTCATCAATGCTTACTTTCCTTCCCTATAAAGATAAAATAAGACAAGGAAGAATGGATATTAAAATGAAACAAAATTGCTTAACCCTTTACGTCTAGAATAATAAAAGAATTTGTTTATTCCTGAATTCCACTAACTGACTAACTGTGTTTCTTCATATGCAAATTGGTGGCACCATAGGGTGACACCAAACTTAGTTTGAAGCACTGTGATGAAAAGTTGTGTTCAAAGCTTTAAGAAGAATGCTTTGAACACCAAACCTGTTCTTCACTATATTCTGCATATAAAAATTTCACACGTGTTTGTCAATTTTTGGTTGGAATTAATGAACATTGATTTATTCACTACTTCTGAAAGCATGTAAAACATGGGTTGCCTCCCATGAAGCGCTTCTTTAGCGTCACTAGCTTGACGTTACCCCCTTATTATGGTGGTTGGTAATGCTTGAAGTCTTCTCCTCTGGCAGTGGACTTGTATCCATTGGTTGTATCAATGATCTCTATATGCTCCAAAGAGAGAACTCTGTTGATGGTGAAGACCTTAGGTAACTGAGATGGTACAGTAGGGAGATTAGGGGGGATATCTGTAAAATAGGCTGAGACTACTTTATCTCCTGGAGAGAAATCTTCCGTAGGAATCTTCTTGTTCCGCCACCCCCTTGGTACCTTCTTCTTTGCTCCTGGTGCTGTTTTCTTACTCCTGGTGTCCTCTTTCTTTGATGAGCTTTTGTTAATGTCCTCACAAGCTTCTGGTGGCTTAGGTTCCTTCAATTTTTCCTTGACCTATGGCACTTGCTGCTTGCCTTGTCCATCAACCCAGTGAATCTCAGAATGGGCTGGCTGTGCTCCAATGCTTGCTCTTTCCTTTAGTATCTCATGATGATCTTTGCTCGGTTCTTTGTCCTCTTCATCTTTTTCTAATGAGAGTTCGAAAACATTGAAGCTCAGTTGTTTATCATGGATCCTTAATATTAGCTCCCCTTTCTCCACATCTATGAGTGCTCTAGCAGTAGCTAGAAATGGTCTCCCCAATATGATTGGGTGCAGATGACTCTCTTCCATGTCCAGGATGACAAAGTCTGTTGGGAGAAAGTATTTTCCAACTTTGAGCAACACGTTTTCCACCACTCCTACTGCTTGCTGTTGAGTCTTGTCAGCCAACCTTATGACTACATCTGTAGGTAGTATCTCATTGATCTGCAGCCTTTTTACCAGGGATAGGGGTATTAAGTTGATGCTTGCTCCTAAATCACAAAGTGCTCTATCAAAATTTGTTTCCCCTATAGCACAAGGGACATGAAAACTCCCTGGGTCTTTTCTTTTCGCAGGCAGTTGTGTTTGAATGAGGGTGCTGCAATCCTTGTTCATCACTATAATCTGGCCCCCTTTGAGTGAGCTCTTACTGGGAAGTAGTTCCTTCATATACTTGATGAATGCTGGCATTTGCTGAATGACCTTGATGAATGGTATGTTCACATTCAAAGATGCAAACGAGTCTAAGAACCTTGAGTACATTCTCTTTCCCACAGCACCCTTTAGCAGTTGAGGAAATGGTGCATATAGTCTCAGCAGCTCCTGTTGTGAGATTTCTGGTTCTTGTTTGTCTTTCTTCTCCTTCTCTACTAAGGTATTTTCAGGTTGTTCTGACAGCTTGCTTGGCTTGTCTTCAGTCTCCTTGTCATTTGTAGTGACCATATTGCAATCCTCCCATCTTACTTTCTTCGTTTCACCTCTCGGGTTCTTCTCCGTGTCACTTGGGAAGCTATCAGTGGGTCTGGGAATCTTCTCAGACAAATATCCTACTTGGAATTCCAGCTACTTGATTGCTTCCCCCCGATTCTTCATACTGGCTCTCACCTTCTCTTTGAACACCTTATTGTCTTGAATGTCTTTGCATATGCTTTCAAGTAAGGTTTAAATCTTAGAGATTCTATCATCAAATGATGGTATGTTGGGGGTAGAGGTAGAAGGGTGAGATGTATTGATGTGGTTTTGTGAGTATGTCCTCTGTGTGAATTGTTGGGGGGCTGTGTTGTTGTTGGAGTTGTGACGTCTCTGATCTTGGCCTTGGTCTTGTTGATTACCCCAACCAAAGTTTGGGTGATTCCTCCATCCAGGGTTGTAGGTCTTGGAGTATGGATCATGGTTGTATCTAGGTGAATCCCCAATGTAGTGGCTTGCTCCTGAGTGCCTTCTTCCTCTTCACTTGCTTCCTCTTGAGTTGAAGTGGTGATCGCTGCTACTTGACTTCTCTCCATCTTCTTGGTGAGATCAGCTAGCTGCTTGGTAATGAGCTTATTTTGAGCAAGCAGAGCATCTACATTGTTTAGCTCCATTACCCCTCTAGTGTTCCCTCTTTTGGAAGCATAGAAGTAGTCATTCTCAGCTACAGTTTCAATGACATCAAAAAGACTCCAACCACTTGGTTGCCTTGTCTCTGAGAGAGAATGGGAACAACAACAGTCTATAGACGTCTGGTTGAACGCCATTGGACTTCACTGTGTCACATATTCTCAGGAATGTGCTTAAGTGTTGGTTAGGGTCTTCTTGGACACCTCCTCCGAATGAACAATTGTTCTGAACTAGGGTGATGAGCTGTGGCTTTAGTTCAAAGTTGTTGGCGTGGATTGTTGGTTTTTGGATGCTACTTCCGTAATTCCCTGGGTTTGGGTTGATGTAAGAGCCCAAGACTCTTCTATCTTCCCCACCAGGATTTGCTCTACCTTCTCCACCATGGTTGTGCACCTCTTCCTCACGATGGTCTTCCATAGTTGTTTCAAAGTATTCTTCACAGTGTTCCTCCTCTTCTTCAGCACCCACTACACGTTTTTCTTTTGCCTCCCTTCTTAATCTTAAGAAGGTTCTCTCAGGTTCAGAATTAAAGAAAGTTGAAGCTCTGCTTCTTCTCCCTGTCATACAACCAACAGAGTACAAGCAAGAAAAGCAATGCAGAAAGTATCTTGTTAGAATAACTTGTTAATGTCAGTGATGCAATATATCAAACAGTTAGTGGGTTAGTGAACTGAATTGTAAATAGCAAAGAAAAACTCAGAAACAGGGGAGGGGAAGAATTAAACTAAGACGGAAATCAAATTAACCAAACAGAAAATTAAATCAAACAAAATACAAATGCTCAATCTAGTGATCCTCTAATGTAATCATTGTCGATGCACAATCAATCCCCGGCAACGGCGCCATAAACTTGATCGGGGAAAATTTGTCTCTCAACAAATTCCCATTCGGCAAGTGTACCGAATTTGTCGTCAAGAAAAAACTCACAATAGAGTGAGGTCGAATCCCACAGGGATTGATTGATCAAACAACTTTAATTAGAGGAATGATCTAGTTGAGTGAATCCATCAATAGAGTTGATAATTGCAGAAATTAAAATAGCAGGAAAGTAAATGACTGAAAGTAAATAGCAGAATTGTAAATGGGAATGGGGGAATTACTCATAAAAGTAAATTGCAGAAATTAAGAGAATGGGTAAGATCAGAAATGGGGAGTTCATTGGGCTTAGGAGATGTTGCATTCTCCGGATCAATTTCATTTTCATCTCTTCCTCAATCAATGCACTCATTGATCTCCTTGGCAATCTTAAGTGATTGAATCACAATTTCTTGCAATTCAATCTCTCAAATCTTGATCAATAGCCAATTCCTTGGTCAATTGCTCATGAGAAGAGATGAAGTTTGGTCACTGATTATACCACATGCACTTCCCAAATCAAGTGCTTAGAGGGTTATAGCCACATACCCATGCACACTCAATTTGGTCCAGCATGAGAAAACATTTCTAGCTAATCTCTTCATTCCTCTTTCAAGGATCCGAAGAGATCCATGTTTGAATAGCTTCTTTTCCAAGATCACTATCCAATTAGATGAAGATCGAAAGCTTCCAAGTAAAATCAAAAGGAAAGGTATAAGAAGAATAAGAAAATTAGTATTGATCCATCAAATTACAACAGAGCTCCCTAACCCAATGAAAGGGGTTTAGTTGTTCCTAGCTCTAGAAATCAAAATCAAAGATGGAGAATACACCATTAAGCTAGAAGTGCAGAGAAAGAAATACATCATAAAACTAGAAGTGCAGAGAAAGTAAAGATACCGAGAGTAATTCTCTCCTCCCCCAAAAGCTCCTCTCTATTTCAAAACTACTCCTATATATACTACTCTTCTCAGCTTCTAGTTAGTTCTTCAAGTCTTGGGCCTTTGGATCTTTGAGTTTGAAGCAGTTCCTTTCTTCATTTGGGCTTGGCTAACTTGCAGAGAGAAAGTGTGAAGTAGGCAGAGACTTTAGCTCAAGACGTTAGGGGTGTTTAATATTTTGTGAAAATACAAGTTCGAGGACGTTAGTGACACTTAACATTGTCACTAACGTTGCCATGCATCCCTTTGCCTCACGTTAAAGCCCACGTTAACTGGGTTAACGTGGCTTTTAACGTTGCCTTGTTAGCCTTCGAGAACGTTAGTGACACTCAACATTGTCACTAACGTTCAAGTGTGCCCCTTCTTGCTTCGTTAAAGCTCACGTTAACTAGGTTAACATGGCTTCTAACGTGGCCTTTGCCAACCTTCGAGAACGTTAGTGACACTCAACATTGTCACTAACGTTCAAGTGTGCCCCTATGTCTCATGTTAGAGTCCACGTTAATTAGGTTAACGTGGCTTCTAACGTGGCCATTCTTAGCCATCCCAACGTTAGTGACAATGTTGAGTGTCACTAACCACTACAAGATTTCTATTTAATTATGGGATTTTTTTATGGAGGTTTTTTAAAACCTCCCCAATCTATTTTATTTGTGGCATCATCTAAAACTCCCATTAATTACTGTTAGTTAAAATTTAAAAATTTCAAATCCAAAATCGTCCAAAATCCAAATCAATGTTTATATGAGATCTGAAACCCTAGATCTATTGCCACCACATTCATCTCTTCTCCATTATCACCATCAAGCTCGCTCTAGTGTTCGAGATCAGAGGGAGAGTAAGCTCGCCACTGTCGACATTCATGTCCTCGTCGTTGCCGCCATCAAGCTTCTATGTATATGTGTTGTTTCCTTCGTCTACACGCCATAGCTTTTGAGATCAGAGAGAGTGAGTTCGTAGTCACTGTCGGAGCCTCCATCAAGCTTATCTGTCGACGCGTTTGATTTTCTCCTCAATAAGCTAAGTTTAATTTCTGTTTGTTCATTTTTTTCTTTTTCATTGTTATTTATTTAACTCAGTTTGGATATTCAATCATTTTTCACTTTTTCTCTACATTTTTTATGCATATATAGCGTGGTTGGAATTTGTTATGAAGAAAGATCGCAGCGGTGGTAGTGCAACGGCAATGACGGCGGTGGAGCAAAGAATGGTTCTTCATAGAGCACAACAGGTGAAGAAGAGTAGACATGGACCGAGGTCGCGAAGCTCAGCGTATCGCGGCGTCACCTTCTATCGAAGGATCGGACGATGTGAATCACATATTTGGTTAGCAATCAATAATTCAATTATAACTTTCTTGTTGAGTTTTATTTCTCCATTTTGATCATTTTATAATTGATGCTATTTTTATTTTATTTTATTCTTCCTTTTTCCCCTGATTCAACAACTCCATGCTCTGATTCATGATTATTGATTAATTATGATCTTGATTCAACAACAGCATGATGGATTCTTCCCTTTTCTTGGAAATTGATGCTTTTCTCAACAACAACAGCACAAATTAGAGACCATTGGAGCAAAGCAAAGGCTGTTGATATTTGATAAGCACAATAATGACCCTCAGGTTAGTAAGTAGAACCATTTTCATTCATTTTATTTTTCCAACTCTTGTTTTCTCTATTTTATTGTATAAGTTTATTATAACATATTTGCTCATGTCAGGGTTAATGCACTCTCTAACTAACCTTGTTGTTGCAATTTCTGAGGATGATGGTAATTCATGATTCAGTTTGCTTTAAGTTCAATAGCAGGATTGATTTAAGACACTGAAGCTTTTGTTTGCAATTGTTTGAACAGATCATTCTAATTAGTTTGCACTAGTCACTTTTTAGAGATAATAGTTGGGAAAGCTGTTCCAGTTTGGTATTGCTAGCATCCAAATTTTGATTATTTATTTCTTCAAGTTCATCTGATTCCTGTTTCTTGTCAGATATAATGTGTAACAGGTACAATATGCTTGATCAAGGTTTTGTTAAGGAATCGGTGTTTTCATTTTGGCTGAACCGTAACCCAGAGGAAGAGAATGGGGGCGAACTTGTTTTTGGAGGTGTTGATCCCAATCACTACAAGGGAAAGTACACTTATCTGCCTGTGTCAAGAAAAAGATATTGGAAGGTTAATCATAAAATATAGTCTTTTTTCTTAAAAATTACAGTGCATTTTTTATTTCCCTTTTACTAACTTTTATCTTTTTTTTTCTTTGCAAAAGTTTGATATGGGAGATATACTTATTGGAGACAAAAAAACTGGTATGTAAAGACCAAAAAAATTAGTATAATTCTGCTAATTTTTCTTATGACATGATCATAAATGGTTCATGATTTCAGTTCTAATTTACTGATCTGATCACATTGCTATCCAGGAATTTGTGCTGATAGTTGTTCAGCTATTGCAAACTTAGGGACTTCTTTGTTGGCAGGTCCAACGGTATGAATGAAATAAGTACTCTAACCATGATTGCTAGTTTGTTCTTCAATTCCTTGAAGATTGATTTTGTATAAATATGTTATATTCTGAAGTGTTTTCCACAATGTTAGGCATCTGGATGCCAACAGCTCATATGATGTTCCACTCATAGCACATTCGCTGGATGGGAGATCCTATGGCTACTCAAACAATTATCCTGCCACATCCTCGCTGCAACTTGGATCTGTTTCAGGATCTTTGCCAGAAAGCTATCTTGGTGGAGCAGTGGCGAGCGGAGTTAATATGGTTGGAGGAGCCATAGCTAGCTCTGCTATACTAGTTTATACTATACTGGTTATCAGGAGTTTAATAAATAGAGCTATATATGGTATGGTTTGGGTGGGGTACTTTTCATGCTGTCATGTACTTTGACTAAACTGCTAAT
Source organism: Arachis duranensis (assembly GCF_000817695.3). Classification (NCBI taxonomy): domain Eukaryota; kingdom Viridiplantae; phylum Streptophyta; class Magnoliopsida; order Fabales; family Fabaceae; genus Arachis; species Arachis duranensis. The sequence continues at coordinate 81,661,499 of NC_029774.3, read as the reverse complement.
AATGTTAAAACTATTTCACTGTTTCAGTGTGATCCAGTTCTGTGCGACAGCATTTGCCTACTAAGATCAAGCAACTGCAGCACAGGAAATATTTGGCCACACCTTGGAGTCTCTGCGTGGAATTAAATATTTGTACAAGTGAGTAGAGCCAAAATTTTTTTCACTTTCGTGTGTCATTTTAAGGGCAAATGTGGAACCTTTTAATAGTTTGCAAATATATACCGCACAGTAGGATGGTCTACTTTTTTTCTTGTACTATAACAACAACAACAAAGCTTTATCCTACTAGGTTTTTAATATTCACACACCTAAAATATATTGGATCAGTGTTCAGAGTAAATATTTGATTCAGTGTTTACCATTTAATGGCTACATTTTGTGTTGCATCAATAACTTATATGATATTCATATTAGTAATGTTATTTTCACTATTATTGTTGAAGAGTTAATATGAATATTTACTTCTATTATTTTTTCCTTTGTCTATACTTTGCTTATATATAACCTGACAAAATGGCCGCTACATAACAGGTACAACGTATTTCAGATCGCATTTGTTTTATTGGCTGGATTGACATTTGTGTATTATCTTATCTTTGTAAGTTTGTGACTTGAAAATCTTTTCTTCCTCTCTTTTATTCTTGTTAATATTGGTGATGCTGAATGGTTTTTGAATTTGAAAAATGTCAGGGATGGAGAAGAAGAAAGCCTAGTGGCAGGTTCCAATTGTCTTCATGAGGTAATGGTCTAAAGAGTATAGAACAGTGTCTTCTGAAGGGATCCCATTGTACAATCATTGTCACATCATATATAATTTAGAATGGTTTTAAGTATTTGGATGTGTTATGGCCTAGTTTTGTTTATGATTTATCTTGAATACTAATATAGAGTTAGGCTGAAATATTATGTTAGAAGTCTATATCCTGTTTTGTTTTAAATATGTTAGAAGTCTATTATAGCTTTGTAGTTTATTATGTTAGAAGTCCCAGATATATTTTTAAGTTTGTATTTTTGTAAGTTGTCTGGTTTCAGGCACCACTTGATAGTGGCATGTTGCTAGCTGCATATTTGCTGAAATTGAATATTTTAATTCTTTGAAACATATTAAAGCTCTATTTTTGAATGATTGGAACTGATATTACTGTAATGAAGGAAATAGAAGTTCTTTTGCACATTGTAATGGATTTTTGCATTCTTAAATGTGATGATGGGCTCAGGTTGCTTGAAATGTATTTGGATCCACAAGATGGTAAGGAGCCCATGTTTAATGCTGCTGTTCGCCTTCTCCACAATCATGGAAAATCATTGGAACCTTTGCAAATTTTCAATGAATACACAATTGAAGCCTTGAACCTGACTTGTAAGGAAGGCTTGTAAAGTACTTGATTTTCCATTTTGTACCTTATACTTAGAACATTGTATTTCTTGCTGCTTAATAAATGAGAGGTTATTAATTCTCTTTGAAATCTCATTTGATCATTGATACATCTGGAGCATTCTTCATGTTTAATTTTTAAGTTATATTTTAGTTTTTAAATTTTGATATTAAAAAAAAATTTTAATTTGAGAATATGTAAATGAGATGAGATTAATGAATGATTTAAAATTAAAAATAAATAAATAATTACAGAATTTGTGGAAGTTCGAAAATCTCACAAAATAGTTAATTTTTGTTAAATTAAAAAATCAATTTGTGGGGGTTTTAAACCGTCACAAAAGCGATTTAAAACTGCCACAAAAATATAATATAAAACCTCCACTAAACATATACAAAACCTCCACTAAATAGATTGTGGAGGTTTTTAAAAACCCCCACAAAAGACCTCGTGGCACCTCAAATTTTGGGGGTTTTGGAAACCTCCACAAACCATTTGGTGGGGGTTATAAACCTCCATAAATAGGAGAAAAAACCTCCACAAATAAACAAAAATCTTGTAGTGAACGTTGGCTCATTCTTCATTCCTCATCGTTAGCTTCCACGTGAACCAAGTTAACGTGGAGGTTAACGTGGCTCTTGGGGTTTGAGTGGTTGCTCCAACGTTAGTGACAATATTGAGTGTCACTAACGTTGTCGACAACTCTCCATCTCTTACGTTAGCTCCCACGTTAACCAAGTTAACGTGGGAGTTAACGTGGCTCTTTGCACCTTAGGCCAACGTTAGTGACAATGTTGAGTGTCACTAACGTTGGCTCAACTTTTCTTCTCCACGTTAGAGTTCACGTTAACTTAGTTAACGTGACTCTTTAACATGGCATTGATGGCTTTTGAGAGTATTTTTGGCAATCACTTTTCTCCTTAACTTTGCAAGTTACCTCCCATTCCTTGCTTCCTTTGGTCCTGAAATCAAGCAATAGAATGCATCAAAGTTCTAGTCCAAGTCATGGGTAATGCAATATACAATTTTGTCATTAAAATCATGCAAAATCCTCATGAAATAATGTAAAATGCACAATGTATGCTTGAATCAAGGTCTGAGTGAATATCTGCCCAAAACTAACTTATTTCCTAAGAAAATGCATGCAATTACCTAAAAACAGTAAAGAAAAGGTCAGTGAAACTGGCCAAAATGCCCTGGCATCACATAGAGGGAGACATCCTCATTGATGAAGACAAGCCCATCACTAAGAAAAGGATGGAGCAAACAAGAGATCCCACTCGCCATGAAATCCCTGAGATACCTTAAGGGATGCACTTTCCTCCAAAAAACTATTGGGAGCAAATCAACACCTCCCTAGGAGAACTAAGTTCCAACATGGGACAACTAAGGGTGGAGCACCAAGAACATTCCATTCTCCTCCATGAAATTAGAGAAGATCAAAGAGTCATGAGAGAGGAGCAACAAAAGGCAAGGAAGAGACATTGAGGAGCTCAAGCACTTCATAAGATCTTCAAGAGGAAGAACAAGCCGCCATCACTAAGGTGGACCCTGGTGCACGAAATTGTGATCAATACTTTTCACAACTCAAATAATCCCCGGTAATGAATCCAAAAACTTGGTGTTCAATACCATGGCATAAACACAACTTCGCACAACTAACCAGCAAGTGTACTGGGTCATCCAAGTAATAAACCTTACGCGAGTAAGGGTCGATCCCACAGAGATTGTTGGTATGAAGCAAGCTATGGTCATCTTGTAAATCTTAGTCAGGCAAACTCAAATGGATATGGTGATGAACGCATAAAAACATAAAGATAAAGATAGAGGTACTTATGTAATTCATTGGTAGGAACTTCAGATAAGCGCATGAAGATGCCTTCCCTTCCGTCTCTCTGCTTTCCTACTGTCTTCATCCAATCCTTCTTACTCCTTTCCATGGCA
>NC_029774.3:81657152-81657940 GCF_000817695.3 Arachis duranensis | reverse complement strand
TAATTGTATTGAAACTTGAGGTACAGTAGAGCTCCACACCCTTAATCTATGGTGTGTAGAAACTCCACCGTTGAAAATACATAAGAACAAGGTCTAGGCATGGCCATGAGGCCAGCCTCCCAATGATCTAAGATAGCATAACAATGAAGATAGCTACCCCTCGATGTTTCAATACAATAGTAAAAGTTCCTACTTATAGAAAACTAGTAGCCTAAGGTTTACAGAAATGAGTAAATGACATAAAAATCCACTTCCGGGCCCACTTGGTGTGTGCTTGGGCTGAGCTTGATCTATCCACGAGCTGAGGCTTTTCTTGGAGTTGAAATCCAAGTTATAACGTGTTTTGGGCGTTCAACTCCGGATCATGACGTGTTTCTGGCGTTTAACTCCAGACAGCAGCATGTACTTGGCGTTCAACGCCAAGTTACGTCATCAATTGCCGAATAAAGTATGGACTATTATATATTTATGGAAAGCTCTGGATGTCTACTTTCCAACGCCGTTGAGAGCACGCCAATTGGTGTTCTGTAGCTCCATAAAATCCATTTCGAGTGCAGGGAGGTCAGATTCCAACAGCATCAGCAGTCCTTTTGTCAGCCTTTTTCAGAGTTTTGCTCAAGTCCCTCAATTTCAGCCAGAAATTACCTGAAATCACAGAAAAACACACAAACACATAGTAAAATCCAGAAATGTGAATTTAACATAAAAAATAATGAAAACATCCCTAAAAGTAGCTTGAACTTACTAAAAACTACCTAAAAACAATGCCAAAAAGCGTATAAATTATC
>NC_029774.3:81652746-81655116 GCF_000817695.3 Arachis duranensis | reverse complement strand
ATGACTCGGAGGTGGAAGCTTTTGTCTTCCCTTTTCCTTTTCTAGAGGATTCTCCGGCCTTAGGTGCCATTGATGGTAATGGAAAAACAAAAAGCTTATGCTTTTACCACACCAAACTTAAAATATTGCTCGCCCTCGAGCAAGAGAAGAAAGAATAGAAGAAGAAGAAGAAGAAAATATGGTAGAGAGGGAGAGATGGAGGTTCGGCCAAGGGGAAGAAGAGGGGGGTTGTGTTGTGTGAAAATGAAGTAGAATGGAAGGGTATATATAAGGAGAGGGGAGAGTGTATGTTAGGCCATTTAGGGTGGGAATGGGTGGGAAAATGTTTTTGAATTTTTGAAGGTAGGTGGGGTTTATGGGGAAGAGTGGATGGATGTGAGTGGTGAGGGAGGTGATTGGGAATAGGGATTGAGGTGATTGGTGAAGAGTATTGGGAAGTGTGACATGGGGAATAGTCATCACAAAAATAGGATTAGGAGGTAAGGTAGGAATATAGTAGGTGGGGATCCTATGGGGTCCACAGATCTTGAGGTGATCCTGTGGGGTCCACAGATCTTGAGGTGCCAAGGAATTCCATCCCTGCACCAAATAGGCATGTAAAATGCCTTTGCACACCATTCTGGCATTTAAACGCCGTGTGGTGCACATTCTGGGCGTTCAACGCCCATGTAAAGCATGTTTCTGGCGTTGAAGGCCATTTTCATGCTTGTTACTGGCGTTCAGCGCCAGCTTTTCCTCTTAAGCACATTCCTGGCGTTCAGCGCCAGAATGTTGCTTGTTTCTGGCGTTCAGTGCCAGAATGATGCTCTGTTCTGGCATTGAATGCCCGCCAGATGCATCTTACTGGCGTTGAACGCCAGCCTGTGCTTCCTCCAGGGTGTGATTTTTTTCTTCTGCTGTTTTTGATTCTGTTTTTAATTTTTATGATTTTTTCGTGACTCCTCATGATCATGTACCTAATAAATCATAAAATATCAATAAAATAAAAATTAGATAAATAAAATTGGATTGCCTCCCAACAAGCGCTTCTTTAATGTCAATAGCTTGATAGTGGCTCTCATGGAGCCACAAGGTGATCAAGTCAATATTGTATAGTCCCAACACCAAACTTAGAGTTTGGATATGGGATCTTAACACCAAACTTAAAGTTTGGTTGTGGCCTCCCAACACCAAACTTAGAGTTTGATTGTGGGGGCTCTTCTTGACTCTGAACTGATAGAAGTTCTTCATGCTTACTCTCTTTTGTCACAGAGGGATGGCCATGTGCCTTAAACACAAGGTAGTCCCCATTCAATTGAAGGACTAATTCACCTCTGTTGACATCTATCACAGCTTCTGCTGTGGCTAGGAAAGGTCTTCCAAGGATGATGCATTCATCCTCTTCCTTCCTAGTGTCTAAGATAATGAAATCAGCAGGGATGTAAAGGCCTTCAACCTTTACTAACACGTCCTCCACTATTCCATAAGCTTGTCTCAATGATTTGTCTGCCAATTGTAATGAGAACAAGGCAGGCTGTACCTCAATGATCCCCAGCTTTTCCATTACAGAGAGTGGCATAAGATTTATCCCTGACTCTAGATCACATAGAGCTTTTTCAAAGGTCATGGTGCCTATGGTACAAGGTATTAAGAACTTGCCAGGATCTTGTTTCTTTTGCGGTAGAGTTTTCTGAATCCAGGTATCTAATTCACTAATGAGCAAGGAAGGTTCACTTTCCCAAGTCTCATTACCAAACAACTTGGCATTCAGCTTCATGATAGCTCCTAAATATTGAGCAACTTGCTCTCCAGTCACATCTTCATCCTCTTTAGAGGAAGAATAGTCTTCAGAGCTCATGAATGGCAGAATGAGATTTAATGGAATCTCTATGGTCTCTGTATGAGCCTCAGATTCCTTTGGATCCTTAATAGGAAACTCCTTCTTGCTTGAGGGACGTCCCAGGAGGTCTTCCTCACTAGGATTTTCGTCCTCCTCCTCCCTTGTGCAATCGGCCATATTGATTATATCAATGGCCTTGCACTCTCCTTTTGGATTCTCTTCTGTATTGCTTGGGAGAATACTAGGAGGAGTTTCAATGACTTTCTTACTCAGCTGGCCCACTTGTGCCTCCCGATTTCTGATGGAGGATCTTGTTTCATTCATGAAACTGAAAGTGGCTTTTGACAGATCAGAGACTAGATTGGCTATATTAGAAGTGTTTTGTTCAGAGTTCTCTGTCTGTTGCTGAGAAGATGATGGATATGGCTTGCTATTGCTCAGCCTATTACGTCCACCATTGTAAAAGCCTTGTTGAGGCTTTTGTTGATCCTTCCATGAGAAATTTGGATGATTTCTCCATGATGAGTTATAGGTGTTTCCATAAGGTTCAC
>NC_029774.3:81639642-81652635 GCF_000817695.3 Arachis duranensis | reverse complement strand
ATCCATTCAGATTTTGAGAGATCATGTTGACCTGTTGAGTCAACACTTTGTTCTGAGCCAATATGGCATTCAGAGCATCAATTTCAAGAACTCCTTTCTTCTGAGGTATCCCATTATTCACGGAATTCCTCTCCGTAGTGTACATGAATTGGTTGTTCGCAACCATATCAATGAGTTCTTGAGCCTCTTCAGGCGTTTTCTTTAGGTGAATAGATCCACCTGCAGAATGGTCGAATGACATTTTCGAAAATTCAGATAGAGCATAATAGAATATATCTAATATGGTCCATTCTGAAAACATGTCAGATGGACATCTTTTGGTCAGCTGCTTGTATCTTTCCCAAACTCATAGAGGGATTCACCATCTTTTTGTTTGAAGGTTTGAACATCCACTCTCAGCTTGCTCAGCTTTTGAAGAGGAAAGAATTTATCCAAGAAGGCAGTGACCAGCTTATCCCAGGAGTCCAGGCTATCTTCAGTTTTGTTGCATTAAGGGTTTAGGGTTTAGGGTTTCAGCTCAAAATTATTGGCTCTAATGGCAGGAATGGAGATGCTTCTTCCATCAAACTTAGACGTTGGCTTTGTGAAGTCACCAAGCATTCTCCTTGCATTATTATTATTTTCGGCTGCCATCTCCTTCTCTTGTTCTAATATTTCTGAAAGGTTACCTTTAGATTGTTGTAATTTAGCTTCTCTTAATTTTCTCTTCAGAGTCCTTTCAGGTTCTGGATCAATGTCAACAAGAGTGCCTTTTTCCTTGTTCCTGCTCATATGAAAGAGAAGAAAACAAGAAAAGAAAGAGGAATCCTCTATGTCACAGTATAGAGATTCCTTTATGTTAGTAGAAGAAGAAGAGAATGGAAGAAGGAAGAGTGAAGAATCCAAACATAGGGGGAGGAATGAGTTCAGATTTTTGGATGAAGAGAGGTGAAGAGAAGTGTTAGTAAATAAATAATTAAATAGAATAAGAAAAGAGAGGGAGAATTCGAAAATAATTTTAAAAAGGTGTTAGCAATTTTTCGAAAATTAGAGATAAGATAAGATTAAAATTAAAATTTAAAACAAAAAGAATTTTTGAAAAAGAGATGAGATATTTTCGAAAATTAGACAGGGAAAAGTAGTTAGGTGGTTTTGAAAGAGATAAGAAACAAACAAAAAGTCAAAGAGTTAGTTGAAAAAGATATTAAAATCAAAATTTAAAAAGATAAGAAGATAGGAGGTTATATAAGATATTTTGAAATCAAATTTTGAAAAAGATAAAATTTTTGAAAAAGATAAAAGATAAAAAGATATATTTGAAAAAGATTTAATTTTTAAAATGACTTAAGTAACAAGAAACTACAAGATAAGATTCTAGAACTTAAAGATTGAACATTTCTTAACAAGAAAGTAACAAACTTCAAATTTTTGAACTAATCACATTAATTGTTAGCTAATTTTTGAAAATTAGATGTAAAGATAAGAAAAAGATTTTGAAAATATTTTGAAAAATATTTTTAGAATTTTCGGAAAATAGAAAAAAAATGAAAAAGATATAATTTTTGAAAAAGATTTTGAAAAGATAAGATTTTTAAAATTGAAAATTTGACTTGACTTGTAAGAAACAACTAATTTTGAAAATTTTTTACTAAGTCAACTCAAATTTTCGAAAATTATGAGAAAAATAAGGAAAAGATATTTTTTTGATTTTTTAAATTTTTATTGATGAGAGAGAAAAACAACAAAAATACTCAATGCATGAAATTTTTAGATCAAAACAATGAATGCATGCAAGAATGCTATGAATGTCAAGATGAACACTAAGAACACTTTGAAGATCATGATGAACATCAAGAACATAATTTGAAAAATTTTTGATGCAAAGAAAACATGCAAGACACCAAACTTAGAAATCTTTAATGCATGGACTCTAACAAACAAAAAATGCACATGAAAAATAACAAACAACACAAAACAAGAAATCATCAAGATCAAACAAGAAGACTTGTCAAAAACAACTTGAAGATCATGAAGAACACTATGAATGCATGAGATTTTCGAAAAATGCAAGAAAACTTTTTAAAGCATGCAATTGACACCAAACTTAAAATTTGACTCAAGACTCAAACAAGAAACACAAAATATTTTTATTTTTATGATTTTATGAATTTTTTTGTATTTTTTATTTTAATTTTTTCGAAAAACATGGTTAGAAAAACGAAAAAGAAAAGAAAAATTTTGAAAAAGATTTTTGAAAAGAAAATTACCTAATCTGAGCAACAAGATGAACCGTCAGTTGTCCATACTCGAACAATCCCCGGCAACGGTGCCAAAAACTTAGTGGACGAAATTGTGATTGCCCTCTTTGTATTTGCATGAGATTTATTTAATGGCTCTTTGGCATATGTGATCACAACTACGTTCAACTTAACCAGCAAGTGTACTGGGTCATCCAAGTAATACCTTACGTGAGTAAGGGTCGATCCCACAGAGATTGTTGGTATGAAACAAGCTATGGTCACCTTGTAAATCTCAGTTAGGCAGATTATTGGTTTAAATTTGATTAATGGAATAAATAGAAAATAAAAAGGATAGAAATACTTATGTAAATCAATAGTGGGAATTTCAGATAAGTGTGTGAAGATGTTGTGCTCCTCTCGTATCTCTATTTTCTTATTACATTCATCCAATCCTTCCTATTCCTTTCCATGGCAAGCTGTATGTAGGGCATCACCGTTGTCAATGGCTACATCCTATCCTCTCAGTGAAAATGTTCCTATGCTCTGTCACAGCACGGCTAATCATCTGTCGGTTCTCAATCAGGTTGGAATAGAATCCCTAGATTCTTTTGCGTCTGTTACTAATGCCCAGCCTTCAGGAGTTTGAAGCTCGTCACAGTCATTCAATCCCAGAATCCTACTCGGAATACCATAGACAAGGTTTAGACTTTCCGGATCCTCAAGAAAAACGCCATCTATCTAGCTTATACCACGAAGATTCTGTTGGGGAATCTAAGAGATATGCGCCCGGCCTAGAGTAGAACGGAAGTGGTTGTCAGTCACGCGCGTTCATAGGTGAGAATGATGATGAGTGTCACGGATCATCACATTCATCAAAGTGTTGTGCAACGTATATCTTGGAATAAGAATAAAAGAGAATTGAATAAAAAGTAATAGTAATTGTATTGAAACTTGAGGTACAGCAGAGCTCCACACCCTTAATCTATGGTGTGCAGAAACTCCACTGTTGAAAATACATAAGTGAAAGGTTCAGGCATGGCCGAATGGCCAGCCCCCTAAAACGTGATCAATAGCCTCTTAAGATGAAGAATAATACAAAACTGAGACCAAAGATGAAACGTGGTCAAAAGACGATTAATACACTAGTAACATATCCTATTTATACTAGACTAGCTACTAGGGTTTACATGAGTAAGTAATTGATGCATAAATTCACTTCTGGGGCCCACTTGGTGTATGCTTGGGCTGAGCTTGATCTATCCACGAGCTGAGGTTTTTCTTGGAGTTGAACTGCAAGTTATAACGTGTTTTGGGCGTTCAACTCCGGATCATGACGTGTTTCTGGCGTTTAACTTCAGACAGCAGCATGTACTTGGCGTTCAACGCCATGTTACGTCGTCAATTTCCGAATAAAGTATGAACTATTATATATTGCTGGAAAGCTCTGGATGTCTACTTTCCAAAGCCGTTAAGAGCGCGCCAATTGGTGTTCTGTAGCTCCATAAAATCCATTTCAAGTGCAGGGAGGTCAGATTCCAACAGCATCAGCAGTCCTTTTGTCAGCCTTTTTCAGAGTTTTGCTCAAATCCCTCAATTTCAGTCAGAATTTACCTGAAATCACAGAAAAACACACAAACTCATAGTAAAGTCCAGAAATGTGAATTTAACATAAAAACTAATGAAAACATCCCTAAAAGTAGCTTGAACTTACTAAAAACTACCTAAAAACAATGCCAAAAAGCGTATAAATTATCCGCTCATCACTGGACATCCAAGGCTTTAAACAAGAGGATAATGAATCCATTTATAATGCCTGGGAGAGGTACAGAGGTATGCTAAGAAAATGCTCCTCTGAAATGTTTTCAGAGTGGTTACAGTTAGACATCTTCTATTATGGGCTCACAGAAAAAGCTCAGATGTCTTTAGACCACTCAGCTGGTAGATCTATACACATGCGGAAGACGATTGAAGAAGCTTAAGAGCTCATAGATATAGTTGCTAGAAATCAACATTTATACTCAAGCAGTGAGTCCTCTATAAAAGAAGAAGCTATGGCAGTAACTACTGATCCTAACCCTCAAGAACAGATGGTTGAGCTTAATCAGCAATTACTCTTGATGACAAAATAGTTAGCAAAATTTAAAGAGATGCTCCAAGAAACTAAAATTGCTAACAAGAATATGGAAGCACAATTAAATCAGACAAGACAGCAACTATCTAAACAGATAACAGAAGAATGCCAAGCTGTTAAATTAAGGAGTGGGAAAACATTGAATGTATCAACTCAAATCAGCAGAAAGCTAAGAAAGGAACAACTGACAGAGGACAACCAAATCACTGTCCAAAATCCCTCTGAGGACAGTAAGAGCATAGAGAGGAATACTTCTGGCGTTCACATGCCAGAAAGGGGGGAAAAGTTGGCATTAAACGCCCATTTCGTGCCCAGTTCTGGCGTTCAAACGCCAGAAAGGGGAGAAAAGTTGGCGTTAAACGCCCATTCCTCACCCAATCCTGGCGTTCAAACACCAATGAGAAATCAGACACCTGAGAGTGCTGATAGTAACCCCTCTAAGAAGGCTTCTCCAACCACTTCTGTAGGAAATAAACCTGCAGCAACTAAGGTTGAAGAGTATAAAGCCAAGATGCCTTATCCTCAGAAACTCCGCCAAGCAGAACAGGATAAGCAATTTGCCCGCTTTGCAGACTATCTCAGGACTCTTGAAATAAAGATTCCGTTTGCAGAAGCACTTGAGTAAATACCTTCTTATGCTAAGTTCATGAAAGAGATCTTAAGTCATAAGAAGGATTAGAGAGAAACTGAAAAAGTGTTTCTCACTGAAGAATGCAGTGCAGTCATTCTGAAGAGCTTACCAGAGAAGCTTCAAGATCCAGGGAGCTTTATGATACCATGCACATTAAAAGGTGCTTATACCAAGACAGCACTATGTGACCTTGGAGCAAGTATCTATCTAATACCTGCATCCACTATCAGAAAGCTTGGGCTGACTGAAGAAGTCAAACCAACCCGGATATGCCTCCAACTTGCTGATGGCTCCATTAAATACCCATCAGGCATAATTGAGGACATATTTGTCAAGGTTGGGCCATTCGCCTTCCCAACTGACTTTGTAGTGTTGGAAATGGAGGAGCACAAGAGTGCAACTCTCATCCTAGGAAGACCCTTCCTAGCAAATGGACGAACTCTCATTGATGTACAAAAAGGGGAAGTGACCCTGAGAGTCAATGAGGATAAGTTCAAGTTGAATGCTGTCAAAGCTATGCAGCATCTAAACACATCAAATGACTGTATGAGCGCTGATATTATTGACTCTTTAGTGGAAGAGATCAATATGACTGAGAGTCTCGAATTAGAGCTAGAGGATATCTTTAAAGATGTTCAGCCTGACCTGGAGGAACCAGAGGAAATAAAAGAACCACTGAAAATTCCTCAGGAAGAGGATAAGCCTCCTAAACCGAGCTAAAGCCACTACCACCATCCCTGAAGTATGCATTTCTGGGAGAAGGTGACACTTTTCCAGTGATTATAAGCTCTGCTTTAAACTCACAGGAAGAGGAAGCACTAATTCAAGTATGATGACACTTCGAGTGCAGGGAGGTTAGAATCCAACAGCATCTGCAGTCCTTTTTCAGCCTCTGAATTAGATTTTTGCTCAGGTCCCTCAATTTCAGCCAGAAATTACCTAAAATCACAGAAAAACACACAAACTCATAGTAAACTCATAGTAAATTACTATTTATGGACTGCTGATGAGTTTGTGTGTTTTTCTATGATTTCAGGTAATTTCTGGCTGAAATTGAGGGACTTGAGCAAAACTCTGAAAAAGGCTGACAAAAGGACTACTGATGTTGTTGGAATCTGACCTCCCTGCACTTGAAATGGATTTTCTGGAGCTACAGAACTCCAATTGGCGCGCTCTCAATGGCGTTGGAAAGTAGACATCCAGAGCCTTCCAGCAATGTATAATAGTCCATACTTTATTCAGAAATTGATGACGTAACTTGGCATTGAACGCCAAGTACATGCTGCTGTCTGGAGTTAAACGCCAGAAACACGTCATGATCCGGAGTTGAACGCCCAAAACACGTTATAACTTGGAGTTCAACTCCAAGAAAAGCCTCACCTCGTGGATAGATCAAGCTCAGCCCAAGCATACACCAAGTGGGCCCCGGAAGTGAATTTATGCATCAATTACTTGCTCATGTAAACCCTAGTAACTAGTCTAGTATAAACAGGATAAGTTACTAGTGTATTAATCGTCTTTTGACCACGTTTCATCTTTGGTCTCAGTTTTGTATTATTCTTCATCTTAAGAGGCTATTGATCACGTTTTAGGGGGCTGGCCATTCGGCCATGCCTGAACCTTTCACTTATGTATTTTCAACGATGGAGTTTCTACACACCATAGATTAAGGGTGTGGAGCTCTGCTGTACCTCAAGTTTCAATACAATTACTATTATCTTCTGTTCAATTCTCTTTTATTCCTATTCCAAGATATACGTTGCACTTCAACTTGATGAATGTGATGATCCGTGACACTCATCATCATTCTCACCTATGAACGCGCGTGACTGGCAACCACTTCCGTTCTACCTTAGGCCGGGCGCATATCTCTTAGATTCCCCAACAAAATCTTCGTGGTATAAGCTAGATAGATGGCGGCATTCATGGGAATCCGGAAAGTCTAACCTTGTCTGTGGTATTCTGAGTAGGATTCTGGGAATCTGGAAAGTCTAACCTTGTCTGTGGTATTCCGAGTAAGATTCCGGTATTGAATGACTGTGACGAGCTTCAAACTCCTGAAGGCTGGGCGTTAGTGACAGACGCAAAAGAATCAATGGATTCTATTCCAACCGGATTGAGAACCGACAGATGATTAGCCGTGCTATGACAGAGCATTTGGACCATTTTCACAGAGAGGATAGGATGTAGCCATTGTCAAGGGTGATGCCTCCAGACGATTAGCCATGCAATGACAGCGCATAGGACCATTTTCCCGAGAGGATGAAAAGTAGCCATTGACGATGGTGATGCCCTACATACAGCTTGCCATGGAAAGGAGTAGGAAGGATTGGATGAATGTAATAAGAAAATAGAGATTCGAGAGGATTTTAGCATCTCCACATGCCTATCTGAAATCTCCACCATTAATTTACATAAGTATTTCTATCCTATTTTATTTTCTGTTTATTATTAATTTTCGAACTCATCATAAACTATTTAATCTGCCTAACTGAGATTTACAAGGTGACCATAGCTTGCTTCATACCAATAATCTCTGTAGGATCGATCCTTACTCACGTAAGGTATTACTTGGATGACCCAGTACACTTGCTGGTTAAGTTGAACGGAGTTGTGAGCTTCTCTAACAGTGCCTGTAACTCTTTTGGTCCAACAACAACACTAAGCTGTTGGTGCCATTACCAGGGATTATTAAGATCCCAATTCATCATACCATGATCTCTTTGGGATATTTTTGATTTGATACAAATACAAAGAGACCAATTTTGAGGATCACAATTTCGTCCACCATTATGGAAAAACAAAAAGCAATGCTTTTACCACACCAAACTTAGAAGTTTTGCTCGTCCTCGAGCAAAAGAAGAAAGAAGAGAGTAGAAGAAGAAGAAATAGAGGAGATGGAGGTGGCTTTGTGGTTCAGCTAAGGGGGAGAAGTAGTGTTTAGGTTGTGTGAAAATGAATGAGTGAAGATGGGTTTCTATAGGGGTGGAGAGAGGGGTAGGGTTCGGTCATGTGAGGGTGGGTTGGGAGGGAAAGTGGTTTGAATTTGAATGGTGCGATAGGTGAGATTTTATGAATGATGGATGTGAGTGGTGAGGAGAATAGTGGGATATGATAGGTGAGGGGTTTTGGGGAAGAGGTGTTGAGGTGATTGGTGAATGGGTGAAGCGGAGAGAGAGTGTGGTGGGGTAGGTGGGGATCCTGTGGGGTCCACAGATCCTGAGGTGTCAAGGAAAATTCATCCCTACACCAAGTGGCGAGCAAAAATGCTCTTTATGCCAATTCTGGCGTTAAACGCCGGGCTGGTGCCCATTTCTGGTGGTTAACGCCAGCTTCTTGCCCTTTCCTAGCATTTAACGCCAGTCTAGTGCCTCTTTCTGGCATTAAACGCCCAGAATGGTGCCAGACTGGGCATTAAACGCCCATTTGCTGCCCTTACTGGCGTTTAAACGCCAGCAAGTTTTTCCTCTAGGGTGTGCTGTTTTTCTTTTTGTTTTTCATGCTGTTTTTGCTTTTTCAATTGATTTTGTGACTTCCCATGATCATCAACCAACAGAAAACATAAAATAACAAAGGAAATATAGAGAAATATAACATTGGGTTGCCTCTCAACAAGCGCTTCTTTAATGTCAGTAGCTTGACAGTGGGCTCTCATGGAGCCTCACAGATACTCAGAGCAATGTTGGAACCTCCCAACACCAAACTTAGAGTTTGAATGTGGGGGTTTGATGAGCGGATATTTTATACGCTTTTTGGGGGTAATTTCATGTAGATTTTAGCATGTTTCAGTTAGTTTTTAGTAAAATAATATTAGTTTTTAGGAAAAAATCATATTTCTGAACTTTACTATGAGTTTGTGTGTTTTTCTGTGATTTCAGGTATTTTCTGGCTGAAATTGAGGGAGCTGAGCAAAAATCTGACTTAGGCTGAAAAAGGACTGCTAATGCTGTTGGATCCAGACCTCCCTGCACTCGAAATGGATTTTCTGGAGCTACAGGAGACCAATTGGCGCGCTCTCAACGTCGTTGGAAATTAGACATCCAGGGCTTTCCAGCAATATATAATAGTCCATACTTTGCGCAAGGATAGACGACGTAACTTGGCGTTAAACGCCAAGTTCATGCTGCTGTCTGGAGTTAAACGCCAGAAAAACGTCATGATCTGGTAAAAGGAAAAACCCCAAGACCCAAACCAAAAGCCTTGGGGCATCCTTTGGAGGCAATAATCAAGCAAGGTTTCTAGAAAAATCTACAGCTCCCACCCCAGCATTTCTCAAATAAGAAAAAGACTTCAAACAAGAGAGCATTTTCAGAAGCATAAGTCATCACAGTTTACCAAGCAAAAAGCATTCCTAAATGTCAAAATGCGCCAAGTAGAAATCGTTAAAAGTACGAACTTTCTCAAAATCAGAAACAAAAAGCAATCAAGCAAAGCGAGGAACAGATGCAGATTCTCTACCAGAAGCAACAACAAAACCCTAGAAAGCCTCGACGGAAATAGAGTGCGCAAAGGGAAGCCAAGGAAAACACATTTACAGCGACAAAACAAACACAAGATCACGAAAAGGCTCAAACTTTCAAACATGCAAAATCAAAGCTTCACCAAAAAACTAAAAGTGAAGCCGTGAAAGAAGCAAGAAAGTTAGTACCAACCTGAAAAAAGCATCAAGCGTCAAAGGAAGTTGAAGAGGGAAAGGCAAAATATGGAATTGCTCTCTCAAAGTAAAAGAGAAGATACGAGCAAAAGCAACGTCGCGGGGCTGAAACACGGAACTGCAAAACTCCAGGCAGAGGTTTCAGAAAAATCAAACAACGCCGCAATACAAAGAAAAGTTGAAAGAGAGAGAATAAAGGAAGAAATGCGAAGAAGTTACGAAAAGGGCAAAAGAGAGAAACCGTTTCTGGGTTTTCAAAATCAAAATAAAAGATCCAAAGGGAAATGGGGAAATTAATGTTAAAATTAAGGTAGGCATTAAACCCTCGCACGTTTTCCAAAGCGTCGATATAAAAGCGCGCGCTTTTAGAGGAAAAAACGTTCTACAATTCAAAAGCTGCTACAAAGGAATCGACAAAATGCTTGAGTTCGGCTTCACCAAAGAAGGACCAAAGTCAAAGACTCGACCTCAAAAAAGAAGACCAAACTCAAACAGGGGCACTGTTCATACCCTGGGTCGAGCTATCTGAGCCGAAATGTTCAATAAACAAAGCTACCGACCTCTTAGGGTCAAGCGGACCGACTTCTTTGTAAAGAAGTCGGCCAAAGTGACAGAAAAGCCCAAAGGAGGGCCCAACTCAAGGAATACGACCCAGATCCGAAAGGCAACCCAAGCCGATAGAGACAAGGGCGGTTCCATGGAAGATAAGCTGACCTCAACAAGAGATAAGATAAGATAAGATAACTAACTTATCTTATCCACAGAAGGTCACATCTCACCACTATAAATACACTAGAGCACCCAGGTATATATCTTACTCTGATTCTACTCAATACCTGCTTAATACCCATGCTAACTTAAGCATCGGAGTCCCTTGCAGGTACCCCCACCCTCCGGGGACGAAGGATCAGCACCACCACCAAGCCCAACAAGTCGGACACGGCGGCTCCAGCCACCATCAACAAGTCGGACACAACAGTTCCGACCAGTACAGAAGATCTCGTCCGAGATCGACTTAAAGTTTCAGGTAACCCTCGGAACATTGGCGCCGTTGCCGGGGAACTTGGAAGTCATCCCACCACCATGGCGGATAACCATGACAACGACCATGATTCAGATCTAGAGGATAGAATGCCGCACAAAAACTCGGACACTACACCAAAGGATACTCCTCAACTTAACAACAAAAAGGATTCTCCAAATGCAGGAGCCATGGAGGCGCTTCGAAACCGTTTAAAACAACTGGAAGAAAAAGCCCTAAATCAACGAAAGGCTGAGAAAGACCTACAAAGGGAGATAAAGTGACGCCAGGAATTGGAGGACAAACTCCTTAAACTCGAAGCCAATCTCAAGGTCAAAGCTAATCGATCCTCTCATGAGGATAGCTCCTGCAAGGACCAAGATCCATTCACCAAAGAGATCATTAAAGCTAAAGGTCCCAAAGGACTTCAAAGCTCCCAACATGACTCCGTACGACGGCACATCAGATCCAAGCTATCATCTTAGCAATTTCAGAAGCAGGATGTATCTCACGGAGGCCTCAGATGCAATCTGTTATTCTCCATCCAGAAGGACAAAGCCAAACACGCATCAAGCCTATTAGGGATCAAGCAAGGAGATCGAGAGAGCCTTCATAACTACATGGAAAGATTCAACAAAACATGTCTGGACATACAAAGTCTGCCAACAGAAGCAGCTATTAGGGTCTCATCAATGGTCTACGAGAAGGACCTTTTAGCCACTCAATATCCAAGAAGCACCCAAACATCTCTAAACGAGGTACAAGAACGAGCAGAGAAGTACATCAACATAGAGGAAAACTCTCGACTAGGAGAGATCTCAAAAACCAAACATTCCTACTCCTCTCGGGATAAGGATAAAGAGTCCAAGAAGAAGAAAGATCAACATGGAGAGAAGCCTAGAAAATACCACAATTACACCCCTTTGGGTGTCTCTTGTGGATGTCTACCGAGAAATATGCAATATCGAGAAGATCCCACCACCTTGCCTAATCCAAAACCAAAGAGGTCGAAAGAGTTGAAGGTCCATCTCACACCAAAGAGGTCGGACAAAATTGAAGGTCAACCTCACACCAAAGAGGTCGGACGAGTTGAAGGTCCACCTCACACCAAAGAGGTCGGACAAAGTTGAAGGTCCACCTCACACGAAGAGGTCGGGCGAGTTAAGGTCCACCTCACACCAAAGATATCGGGCAAGTTTAGGGTCCACCTCACACCAAAGAGGTCAGACAAGTTGAAGGTCCACCTCAAACCGAAGATATCAGGCGAATTGAAGGTCCACCTCACACCAAAGAGGTCAGACATGAGTTTAAGGTCCACCTCACACCAAAGATATCGGGCGAGTTTAGGGTCCACCTCACACCAAAGAGGTCGGACGAGTTGAAGGTCCACCTCAAACCGAAGATATCAGGCGAATTGAAGGTCCACCTCACACCAAAGAGGTCGGACGAGTTGAAAGTCCACCTCACACCAAAGAGATCGGACGAGTTAAATATCTACCTCACACCAAAGAGGTCGAACGAGTTGAACGTCCACCTCACACCAAAAAGGTCGGACGAGTTGAAAAGGACAACGGAGTACGAACAAGCCTTCCGAGATTTCAAAATTCTTGGGGAAATCACCCATTCTTTCCAGACCACGGGAAAGTGAAGAACTCATTACACCTCGCAGTGGGAAGTCAGGCAATAGCCTCAGCACTAGTCAAGATGAAAGTGGGCAAAAACCCGTCTACTTCATCAGCAAAGCTCTACAAGGGACCGAACTAAACCATCAACAGATAGAAAAAGTTTGCCTACACCCTCATACTCACCTCTTGATGACTCCACCCATACTTTCAAGCTCACACTATCAGAGTTCGGACCAACCAGCCCATAAAAAGACATCCTACAGAAAACAAACTTAGCTGGAAGAATCCTACAGAGGACAGCTCGGATAATTCGAGGGATCCTGGACAAAACCAGAAAACATCTTGGACAATTCAGGGGACCCTGGACAAAAACAGAAAAAAGCTCGGACAAATCGGGGAAAATGAAGTCTGACACATAGAAACATAGAATGTCCGAGCTAATGCACTTTCAAAACCAGCCAGCACCAACAGCTCGGACAATTCGGGGAATATGAAGTCACACCAACAGCTTGGACAATTCGGGGATATGAGGTCCGACACATACCTCGGGAGCAGAATGCTCGAGCTGATGCATTTTCAAAACTAGCCAACACCAAACTAGGGGGCAATAATAGAAGCCTCATCCAGGCTACATCACAAGACCACAACAAGTCAATCTCAGGGATGTACTCAGGGTCAGCCACAGTAACACGCATTAAAAAACTATGGAATC
>NC_029774.3:81636482-81639491 GCF_000817695.3 Arachis duranensis | reverse complement strand
AAATGGATTGAGGCAGACCCCCTAGCTAGTGCCACTGCTCAAAGAAGTCAGAAATTCTTGTACAGAAACATTATTACAAGCACCAATTCACATCCGTAGAAAGCCAATGGACAAGCAGAAGCTGCCAACAAAGTCATACTAGCTAGGTTAAAACGGAGAGCTTGGGCTGAAGAGCTCCCACAAGTCCTATGGGCATATCGGACAACTCCACACTTCACCACGGGGGAATCACGCTTCCGATTGATTTATGGAATGGAGGCAATGATCCCAGTAGAGATCAAAGAAGGATCCCCTAGAATGATCTTCTACAATGAAGAGGTCAACTCCCAAATCCAAAGGAAAGAACTCAACCTACTTCCAAGAGTCCGAGAGAGAGCTCCGATCAAGGAAGAGGCGTTAAAACGTCGAATGGCCTCAAGATACAATCAGAAGGTAGTACATCGAAGCCTTGCCAACAACAACCTCATCCTAATCCGAAATGATATCGGAACAACTCGACTTGGAGAAGGAAAGCTAGCAGCCAACTGGAAAGGACCATACCAAGTTGTTTAAAAGAACTGGGGAAAGGTTGCTACAGACTGTCCGAACTCGAAGGGCAAGAGCTACCAAGGACATGGCATGCCTGCAATCTAAAAAGGGCACCAGACCGAGATCCAAAAAGATTGCCCAACCTAGAAAGGTAATTACTAACATGTACACACTCTTATCTTTATATTATTGTTTAAAAGATTGCAGATTCCCTAAAAAGTTTCCTACCAAGACGCCCGACTACGGCAGGTCGGCAAGGTGAAACACCAAAATCATCGCCCGATTACAACAAAGTAAACACCAAAATCACCGCCCGATTACGACAAAGTCGGCAAGATGAAAACCAAACCCATCGTCCGATTACAAAGCGACAAGTCAGCAAGTTGAAAACCAAATTCACCGCCCGATCATGATAAAATTCGGCAAAGATGAAACCAGAATTCATCACTCAATTTCGACAAGGTCGGCAAAAAAGTGAAAGCAGAGTTCATCGCCCGATTATAAAGCAACAGATCGGCAAAAAGTGAAAAACAATTTCACTGCACGATCACGATAAAGACAACCATTCGATAAAGGTGAAAACGCGATTCACCCAAAGGACGATCTAAAGATGCCAACCACTTTCTACAAATCGGCGAAGATGAACACATAATAATGTAAGAAGTTATCGAAAGTGATCTAGAAAAAGAACCTGACGAGGTCTTACGGATAGCTAATATAATAACTTAAAGACTGGCCGACGTTCAGAAGTCGGACCAAGTCAACCCAAGTTATAAGTAAACCCTGGAAAGAGGTTTGGCCAACCCTATTAAAGAGGATTACTTTAACTTAGAAGGGCCTGACATAACAAAGTCAGCCCAAAACAAAATGTTATACAAGTAGTCCCTAAAAGAGATCTGACAAAGATCCAAGAAGGAGGACTACAAAAAATAACTTAAAGGAGACCGACATAACCAAGTCGGACTCCTACCACTAAAAAGTTATACAAGTAGTCCCTGAAAGAGATCTGACAAAGATCCAAGAAAGAAGACTACAAAAAATAACTTAAAGGAGACCGACATAACCAAGTCGGACCCCTACAACTAAAAAGTTATCAAAGTAATCCCTGAAAGAGACCTGACAAAGGTCCAAGAAAGAGGATTACAGACATAACTCAGAAGAGACCGACATGATGAAATCGGACTCCTACAAAAAGTTACAAAGGTAATCCCTGAAAGAGACTTGAACAAAGTCCAAGAATGAGGATTACCAAATAACTCGACAGGGCCCGACATGACGAAGTCGGCCCAAAATATAAAGCTACAAAGAAAATCCCTAAAAGAGACCTAAACAAGGTCCAAGAAAGAGGATTACCAAGCAACTCGACAGGGTCTGACATGACGAAGTCGGCCCAAACTATAAAGCTACAAAAGTAACCCCTGAAAGAGACCCAAATGAGGTCCAAAAAAGAGGGTTATAGCAACTTGGACGAAGTGATCAAAAGAGGTCGGACAATAAAGTACCAACACTCTACAAAGATCCACAAAAAAGGACAAAAACATCTCGCAACGACCATAGGAAGGCCAGAAATGCTTTGCTAAAAAATACGAAGTCTTGGAAAAAGACACTTCTTAAAAGGCAAAAGCACAAATCAAAGACGGAGCTAAAAAGTCATCCAAAACAAACTATAAAAAGGTTCCCCATCGGAACACTACCTAAAAAGTTGTTGGATTATGACTAAAAATCCCGAACAGCGAAGATAAACAAGTCGGAAGAAGGCTGAAAAACTCCCCTCAACAAAGTAAAAGGGGCAATATCAGACTCGCACAAAGAGAAACTATTCAAAAGGTCGACCAAAGTCAGGATGCTTGAGCACGACTTCCCCGAAGAGATCGAAACTCTGAAAGCACGGTCTCACGGAAAAGTCTGAACTCAAGCAGGGGCAAAGTCATACAGTTCGACGTCAGCTAAAGAAGAGGTGCAAGTATGATCTCAAAAAAGAACAAAGCTATAAAGGTTCGAAAACAACCTAAGGCTAAAAAATTCTCAGCCAAAAGGGATACAACTCCACTCAAAGAAGGCACAATCTCAAACAGGGCTACGAACGTCATCCGAGACTAAAAAAGGTTCTACATAAAGAACACTAAAAAAGTCTTTGGACAAATCACTAAAAGTCCGGATATCAAGCCGCAAGGACAACTTCGCCAAAGCAGAGGGTTGTCAACACAAACTTAAAGCAAGGCGTGATCCAGAAGGCAAGGGTAGAAAACCCACGCTACCACTCAAAAAAGGTTGGACTGTGAAGTACCAAACCTCTAGAAAATCTACAAAGATTGCAAAGCAATGAAGAAACAAGCCAGACAGATGCTTGAGCACGACTTCCAAAGAGATCGAAGCTCTGAAAAGCATGATCTCATGGAAAGATCGAACTCAAGCAGGGGCACTGTTCATACCCTGGGTCAAGCTGTCCGACCCAGGATGTTTAGCGACAAGCCGACCGAC
>NC_029774.3:81634179-81635410 GCF_000817695.3 Arachis duranensis | reverse complement strand
ATATATTTTTAACTTCTTTTTATATATTCCATTTTTATTTGTTCCACTACTATAAAATAAATAATAGCAACATATATATCATCTCTTTTATTCCATTATGGAATTAAGGGGGAATGATCAGTCCAGGAGGACTCTGGGGTCATATGCTAACCCCGCTACTGCTTCATATGGGAGTAGTATCTGCATACCCTCCATTGGTGTTAGTAGCTTTGAGCTGAATCCTCCGCTCATTATCATGGTGCAGCAAAACTGTCAGTATTCTGGTCTTCCACATGAAGAACCTACAGAATTTCTGGCACAACTTCTGCAAATTGCTGATACAGTACATGATAAGGAAGTAGATCAGAATGTCTACAGATTATTACTGTTTCCATTTGCTGTGAAAGATCAAGCTAAGAGATGGTTAAATAACCAGCCTAAGAACAGCATAAAAACATGGAAACAGCTGTCAGAAAAATTCCTGAATCACTATTTCCCTCCCAAACGGATGACACAGCTAAGGCTAAGCATCCAAGGCTTCAAACAAGGAGATAATTAATCCCTTTATGATGCATGGGAGAGATACAGAGAGATGCTAAGAAAATGCCCCTCTGAAATGTTTTCAGAATGGGTGCAATTAGACATCTTCTATTATGGGCTTACAGAAAAAGCACAGATTTCTCTAGACCACTCAGCTGGTGGATCTATACATATGAGAAAAACAATTGAAGAAGCTCAAGAGCTTATTGATACAGTTGCCAGAAATCAGCATCTGTATCTAAACTGTGAATCTTCCATGAAAGAAGAAGCCAAAACAGTAACTGCAGAACTCAGTCCGGTGGATCAGGCTAATGAATTTAATCAGCAATTAGACTTTCTAACTCAGCAGCTAGCCGAATTCAATGAAATATTACAGGAAACAAGAATGGCTAACAGGAATATGGAAGTGCAATTAAAGCAGACAGAAAAGCAACTGTCAAAACAAATAGCAGAAGAATGCCAAGCAGTTCAATTAAGAAGTGGGAAAACATTAAATACCTCACTTCAAAGCAGCAGGAAGCCAAGAAATGAACAAATGGCCAATCAAAATCCCTCTGAGGACAATCAGAGCCCAGAGAGGAACAATACTAGCGCTGAACGCCTAGACCATGCTCATTCCTGGCGTTCAACGCCAGAAACAAGCATGGATCTGGCGTTGAACGCCCAAAAGGAACATGGTTCTGGCGTTCAAACGCCAGTAACAAACAAGGAG
>NC_029774.3:81628949-81630446 GCF_000817695.3 Arachis duranensis | reverse complement strand
ATGGCATGATAAGAAATTGTCATCCAGAGTCTTTGAGCCAGGGCAGAAAGTTCTGCTATTCAATTCTAGGCTCAAATTATTCCCTGGGAAATTAAAATCCCGGTGGAGAGGTCCATATGTAATTACAAGTGTGTCACCATATGGATACGTAGAGCTTCAGGATAATGAATCTAACAAAAATTCATTGTTAATGGACAGAGAGTTAAACATTATCTTGAAGGCAACTTCGAGCAAGAATGCTCAAAACTGAGACTTGATTAGAGCTCAGTGGTAGTCCAGCTAAAGACAATAAAGAAGTGCTTGCTGGGAGGCAACCCAGCCATTTACAAAGTTTATTTACTAATTAAATAAATTTTCTTTTTTTACAGGTATGAGTCTAAGTATCTTCAAAGGTGAAATAGCAATTGGTTGAAGTCACAAAGTTACAGGGAAAATTGGAAGCTCACTGGCGTGAGAAAGCCAGTAAGAAACGCTTTGGGCGTTAAACGCCCAAAAGAAGCACCCACTAGGCGTTTAACGCCAGTAAGGGTAGCCATCTGGGCGTTAAACGCCAGAAAGATGCACCTTCTGGGCGTTTAACGCCAGTCTGCTAGCATCCTGGGCGTTTAGAAAAACGCCCAGTGACAAAGGACTTCCTGGCGTTCAACGCCAGAAAGAAGCATCATCTGGGCGTTGAACGCCCAGGAGAAGCAACAATTGGGCGTTAAACGCCCAAAACATGCACCAGTTGGGCGTTTAACGCCAGGATGGTGGGGAGGAGCCTCTCCTTCTATTCCTCTCCTTTCATTTCTTTTGCTTGAGGACAAGCAAGCCTCTAAGTTTGGTGTGATGTGCGCAAGGATGTGAACTTAAGGGAGCTGAAGCATCAGAAATTAATTCTTAAAGGCACCCCACAGACTAGAGGAACATCCACTTCCCAAAACACAGGTCGTTGAGTTCTAATCTTTGCCTTAACTCTGTGATAATTATTCTTATTAGAAATTGACCTTAGAAGTTATATATTAGTAGTAGTAATTAGTATCTCTACTTTGATTTTAATTCCAATTAAGTTATAATTTATTTTTCTCATCATCATCAGGCATGAATAAAGTAGTAGATTTTTTTAGAATAAAGAAGTAATCTATATTTTTCGAGTTCTTAATAATAAAAATTATAATTAATTATATGTGGTGGCAATACTTTTTGTTCTCTGAATGAATGCTTGAACAGTGCATAATATGTACTTTGAATTTGATGAATATTGGCTCCTGAAAGGATGAGGAACACGAAAAATATTATTGATGATCTGAAAAATCATGAAAGTGATTCTTGAAGCAAGAAAAAGCAGTGAAAAACAAGCTTGCGAAAAAAAAAATTTTACAAGGAATCACTGGATAAAGAAAAAGAAAAAGCCAATAGCCCTTAAAACCAAAAGGCAAGGGTGAAAAGGATCCAAGGCTTTGAGCATCAGTGGATAGGAGGGCCCAAGGAAATAAAATCCAGGCCTAAGCGGCTAAA
>NC_029774.3:81624407-81627412 GCF_000817695.3 Arachis duranensis | reverse complement strand
CTTGCGTGTGAGAAGAGGATTTCAAGGAAGAGTTGAAATTCAAAGGACAAAGCATCTCCAAAACTCCAACATATTTCCCATTACTGCACAACAAGTAACATTATTATTCTCTATTATTTTAACTTACAATTTTAAGTAGTTTGTAGTTTGGCTTTTTACAAATAAATCCAAATAACTTCATTGGCCTCCTAACTAAGATTAATAAAATAAATATTGATTGCTTCAAACCAATAATCTCCGTGGGATCGACCCTTACTCAGGTAAGGTATTACTTGGACGACCCAGTGCACTTGCTGGTTAGTTGAACGGAGTTGTGAAAAGAAAGTAATCAGTTAGTTAAATTAGTTCTCTTTGGCACATGCCAAGGAGCCATTAATTAAGGATCACAATTTCGTCCACCAGGGTTCAACACCAAACTTATAAGTTGGTTGTGGCCTCCCAACACCAAACTTAGAGTTTGACTGTGGGGGCTCTGTTTGACTCTGTTTTGAGAGAAGCTCTTCATGCTTCCTCTCCATGGTTACAGAGGGATATCCTTGAGCCTTAAACACAAAGGATTCTTCATTCACTTGAATGATCAATTCTCCTCTGTCAACATCAATCAAAGCCTTTGCTAGGCTAGGAAGGGTTTGCCAAGGATGATGGATTCATCCATGCACTTCCCAGTCTCTAAGACTATGGAATCAGCAGGGATGTAATGGTCTTCAACTTTTACCAGAACATCCTCTACAAGTCCATAAGCTTGTTTTCTTGAATTGTCTGCCATCTCCAGTGAGATTCTTGCAGCTTGTACCTCAAAGATCCCTAGCTTCTCCATTACAGAGAGAGGCATGAGGTTTATGCTTGACCTTAGGTCACACAGAGCCTTCCTGAAGGTCATGGTGCCTATTGTACAAGGTATTGAGAACTTTCCAGGGTCCTGTCTCTTTTGAGGTCATTTCTGCCTAGACAAGTCAACCAGTTCTTTGGTGAGCAAAAGGGGTTCATTAAAACATGGATAGTGATCTTGGAAAAGAAGCTATTCAAACATGGATCTCTTCGGATCCTTGAAAGAGGAATGAAGAGATTAGCTAGAAATGCTTTCTCATGCTGGACCAAATTGAGTGTGGATGGGTATGTGGCTATAACCCTCTAAGCACTTGATTTGGGAAGTGCATGTGGTATAATCAGTGACCACACTTCATCTCTTCTCATGAGCAATTGACCAAGGAATTGGCTATTGATCAAGATTTGAGAGATTGAATTGCAAGAAATTGTGATTCAATCACTTAAGATTGCCAAGGAGATCAATGAGTGCATTGATTGAGGAAGAGATGAAAATGAAATTGATCCGGAGAATGCAACATCTCCTAAGCCCAATGAACTCCCCATTTCTGATCTTACCCATTCTCTTTATTTTCTGCAATTTACTCTTATGAGCGATTCCCCCATTCCCATTTACAATTCTGCTATTTACTTTCAGTCATTTACTTTCCTGCTATTTTAATTTCTACAATTATCAACTCTATTCATGGATTCACTCAACTAGATCATTCCTCTCATTAAAGTTGTTTGATCAATCAATCCCTGTGGGATTCGACCTCACTCTATTGTGAGTTTTTACTTGACGACAAATTCGGTACACTTGCCGAATGGGAATTTGTTGAGAGACAAATTTTCCCCGATCAAGTTTATGGTGCCGTTGCCGGGGATTGATTGTGCATCGACAATGATTACATTAGAGGATCACTAGATTGAGCATTTGTATTTTGTTTGATTTAATTTTCTGTTTGGTTAATTTGATTTCCGTCTTAGTTTAATTCACTAACCCACTAACTGTTTGATATATTGCATCACTGACACTAACAAGTTATTCTAACAAGATACTTTCTGCAGTGCTTTTCTTGCTTTTACTCTATTGGTTGTATGACAGGGAGAAGAAGCGGAGCTTCAACTTCCTTTGATTCTGAACCTGAGAGAACCTTCTTAAGATTAAGAAGGGAGGCAAAAGAAAAATGTGTAGTGGGTGCTGAAGAAGAAGAGGAACACTTTGAAGAATACTTTGAAACAACCATGGAGGACCATTGTGAGGAAGAGGTGCACAACCATGGTGGAGAAGGTAGAGCAAATCCTGGTGGGGAAGATAGAAGAGTCTTGGGCTCTTACATCAACCCAAACCCAGGGAATTGCGGAAGTAGCATCCAAAAACCAACAATCCATGCCAACAACTTTGAACTAAAACCACAGCTCATCACTCTAGTTCAGAACAATTGTTCGTTCAGAGGAGGTGTCCAAGAAGACCCCAACCAACACTTAAGCACATTCCTGAGAATATGTGACACAGTGAAGTCCAATGGCGTTCAACCAGACGTCTATAGACTGTTGTTGTTCCCATTCTCTCTCAGAGACAAGGCAACCAAGTGGTTGCAGTCTTTTCCAAAGGAGAGCTTGACAGCTTGGAATGATGTTATGAACAAGTTCTTAGCAAGATTTTACCCCCCTCAATGAGTCAATCGACTGAGAGCTGAGGTCCAAACTTTCAGGCAACTAGATGGTGAGACTCTATATGAAGCATGGGAGAGGTTTAAAGACCTAACAAGGAGATGTCCATCTGATATGTTCAATGAATGGGTGCAACTGCACATCTTCTATGAAGGACTGTCATATGAATCTAAGAAGGCCATAGACCATTCATTTGGAGGTTCTTTGAACAAGAAGAAGACCATTGAGGAAGCCATAGATGTCATTGAAACTGTAGCTGAGAATGACTACTTCTATGCTTCCGAAAGAGGGAACACTAGAGGGGTAATGGAGCTGAACAATGTAGATGCTCTGCTGGCTCAAAATAAGCTCATCAACAAGCAGCTAGCTGACCTCACCAAGAAGATGGAGAGAAGTCAAGTGGCAGCAATTACCACTTCAACTCAAGAGGAAGCAAGTGAAGAGGAAGAAGGCACTCAGGAGCAAGCCAACTACATTGGGAATTCACCTAGATACAACCATGATCCATACTCCAAGACCTACAA
>NC_029774.3:81619314-81624329 GCF_000817695.3 Arachis duranensis | reverse complement strand
AAGTGGGATATTTGTCTGAGAAGATTCCCAGGCCCACTGATAGCTTCCCAAGTGACACGGAGAAGAAACCGAGAGGTGAAACGAAGAAAGTAAGATGGGAGGATTGTAATATGGTCACTACAAATGACAAGGAGACTGAAGATAAGCCAAGCAAGCTGTCAGAACAACCTGAAAATACCTTAGTAGAGAAGGAGAAGAAAGACCAACAAGAACCAGAAATCTCACAACAGGAGCTGCTGAGACAATATGCACCATTTTCTCAACTGCTAAAGGGTGCTGTGGGAAAGAGAATGTACTCAAGATTCTTAGACTCGTTTGCATCTTTGAATGTGAACATACCATTCATCAAGATTATTCAGCAAATGCCAGCATTCATCAAGTATATGAAGGAACTACTTCCCAGGAAGAGCTCACTCAAAGGGCGCCAGACTATAGTGATGAACAAGGATTAGGGGGCCAGATTATAGTGATGAACAAGGATTGCAGCACCCTCATTCAAACACAATTGCCTGCGAAAAGAAAAGACCCAGGGAGTTTTCATGTCCCTTGTGCTATAGGGAAAACAAATTTTGATAGAGCACTTTGCGATTTAAGAGCAAGCATCAACTTAATACCCCTATCCCTAGTAAAAAGGCTGCAGATCAATGAGATACTACCTACAGATGTAGTCATAAGGCTGGCCGACAAGACTCAACAGCAAGCAGTAGGAGTGGTGGAAAACGTGTTGCTCAAAATTGGAAAATACTTTCTCCCAACAGACTTTGTCATCCTGGACATGGAAGAGAGTCATCTGCACCCAATCATATTGGGGAGACCATTTCTAGCTACTGCTAGAGCACTCATAGATGTGGAGAAAGGGGAGCTTATATTAAGGATCCACGATGAACAACTGAGCTTCAATGTTTTTGAACCATCACTAGAAAAAGATGAAGAGGACAAAGAACCGAGCAAAGATCTTCATGAGATACTAAAGGAAAGAGCAAGCATTGGAGCACAGCCAGCCCATTCTGAGATTCACTGGGTTGATGGACAAGGCGAGCAGCAAGTGCCACAGGTCAAGGAAAAATTGAAGGAACCTAAGCCACCAGAAGTTTATGAGGACATTAACAAAAGCTTATCAAAGCAAGAGGACACCAGGAGTAAGAAAACAGCACCAGGAGCAAAGAAGAAGGTACCAAGGGGGTGGCGGAACAAGAAGATTCCTACGGAAGATTTCTCTCCAGGAGATAAAGTAGTCTCAGCCTATTTCACAGATATCCCCCCTAATCTCCCTACTGTACCATCTCATTTACCTAAGGTCTTCACCATCAACAGAGTTCTCTCTTTGGAGCATATAGAGATCATTGATACAACCAATGGATACAAGTCCACTGCCAGAGGAGAAGACTTCAAGCATTACCAACCACCATAATAAGGGGGTAACGTCAAGCTAGTGACGCTAAAGAAGCGCTTCATGGGAGGCAACCCATGTCTTACATGCTTTCAGAAGTAGTGAATAAATCAATGTTCATGAATTCCAACCAAAAATTGACAAACACGTGTGAAATTTTTATATGCAGAATATAGTGAAGAACAAGTTTGGTGTTCAAAGCATTTTTCTTAAAGCTTTGAACACAACTTTTCATCACAGTGCTTCAAACTAAGTTTGGTGTCACCTTATGGTGCCACCAATCTGCATATGGAGATACACAGTTAGTCAGTTGGTGGAATTCAGGAATAAACAAATTCTTTTATTATTATTCAAGCTGTAGATGTTAAAGCATTTTTGTTTCTTTTATAAAAGTAGTTCTTACTTGTCTTATTTCATCTTTAAAGGGAAAAGAAAGGAGCATTGAGGAGATTGATAGGACAAGTGAAAATAGATGGTTCAGCACTTTATGAAGAGATACAACACACACGTGACTCAAGGAAGAATGCATTGGAAAATGTTGCCATGCAACATGGAAGAAAGAGGAACCTTGATGACCGAATCAATAACCACAATAAAGTGGCGATCCTTGTCCATGAGCATGCATAACCCCAACCGTCCATCGAGCGACAAGTCTACCAATCCACACCATCCATTCACTTACAACTTCCCTATATAAGTATCCATTGTTCCGTACCCAGCCTTAACTTTTCTCACACACTCTTAATACATTTTCATTTCGAAACGCAACACCTCTTACCTCCTTACAAACGTTCCCCCCCACTCTCTTCATTGCCATAAAACCCTAAACAACCAGAAGTCTCCACAACCTTTCCATCTTCACATAATAACTACCATTCATGGCGTCCTCAAGTGTCAAGAGAAGGAAGGGAAAGGAACCCATGGAGGAACACCCGTATGATGAGAAGAGGTTTAGAAGCTTGCATCATGCATTGGAATACGGGTGGATGGTTGGTAAGGAAATCATCTATGAGTTGGGATTTCAAGTTAGGAAGAGTGAGTGCCCGGAAATCTCAGAGAAGGTAGAAAGGAGAAGATGGGAGCTCCTCATTGACCCGGTCACTAAGGTGAATGCAAACCTCATAAGAGAATTTTATGCAAATGCAGTCCGATATGATAAGAAAGATGAGTCGTATATAAGCTTTGTGAGAGGAAAAATGGTGGATTTTGGTCCCATGAGTGTAATGAGAGCATTGAAGCTACGGTCTATACCATTTGAAGAAGAAATTTATCACTCAAGGATGGACAACAACCCCAATTATGACCAGATCCTGCGAG
The DNA here is from genome assembly GCF_000817695.3 of Arachis duranensis. Taxonomy (NCBI): domain Eukaryota; kingdom Viridiplantae; phylum Streptophyta; class Magnoliopsida; order Fabales; family Fabaceae; genus Arachis; species Arachis duranensis. The sequence continues at coordinate 81,621,622 of NC_029774.3, read as the reverse complement.
ACCTTTGTATACCCGGAGCTGACTGGGAATGGGGCGCGGGAAATAAGCCAAAATTCATCAAGAGAATGGATCTCACTCCTGAAGCCAAAGGGTGGTTTGAGCTAGTGAGGAGATCTATCCTCCCAGCTGCAAACAACTCGAAGGTGAATCTGGAGAGGGCAACAATGGTGCATTGCATACTCAAGGGAGGAGAAATCAAGGTTTATGAAATCATAGCTCAAGGCATTAGAAAGATGGCAGAGAAAAGTGACGCAAGAGGGACGTTAGGTTACCTAATGCAAGTGCATATTTACTATATTAGCTAGTTAGTTTAGTTGGTTTTAGCTTAATTTCACTCATTTTCTCTAAATAAAGAAGCTCTTTTATGAGTTTTGTCTTCATGCATGAGAATACCAAGGAACATGTTGATTCTAGCCAAATTCATGCAAATGATTTAAGGAATACATACATGAATGAGTATGAATGAATCTCATGAAATTTATTGCATGAATTGGTGAGACTTTGAAGCTATTTCCTTTGTTGATGATAGGTGATGAAACAAGAAAGCATGGAAGCAAGAATGATGCAAGCTGGGCAAGAAGAAGAGAAGTTGGCGTTGCTAACTTGGAGAAAGGCTGCGTTGTTGGAGGCAACGCCAGGTAGGTGCCCAGCCAAGAAGCTCGAGCACGTTGCCAACGTGCTACTTCATTGGCGTGTCTCAAGGCAACGCACATGAGTGAGCTTGGCCCAAGAGGAGCTCGAGGGCGTTGCTAACGCCAAGAACTATAGGCGTTATTCAAGGCAACGCCAAGCAACAAGAATGAAGCCTTGAAGAGGAGATCGAGGGCATTGCCAACGCCAGGAACCATAGGCGTTATTCAAGGCAACGCCAAGCAATCTTGGGGAGCTAGTTTTGAGTCTCGAGCACGTTGCTGGCCTAGAGATGAGGGGCGTGTTTGAGGACAACGCAGGCAAACAACGCTGAATGGAAAACTTAGCCCAGGAAAAGGGGATGCAAGTTGCCAACGCCAAGTTATGAAGGCGTGTTCCTTGGCAACGTAGCAAGCAACTTTGGCACCATAGGAAACAACCTCGAGCACGTTGCCAACGCCACTATCATTGGCGTGCTCCTTGGCAACGCCAGAAATGGTTGCTTGGCTAGGCACCAAGTCTTGGGTGCCAACCAAGTTGCCAACACCAGGATGTGCTGCCAGCCAAGTTGCCAACGCCAGGACGTGCTGCCAGCCAAGTTGCCAACGCCAGGATGTGCTGCCAGCCAAGTTGCCAACGCCAGGACGTGCTGCCAACCAAGTCTTGGTGCCAATCAAGTTGCCAATGCCAAGTCATGGTGCCAACCACGTTGCCAACGCCAGAAAGAGCTGCCAACCACGTTGCCAACGCCAGGAAGAGCTGCTAACCACGTTGCCAACGCCAGCTTCTATAGGCGTGTTCAATGGCAACGTGGGAAGCAATGTTTAGAGCCTTGAAGAAGCATCGGGCACATTGCCAACTCAAGAAAACATTGGCGTGTTTAGCAACAACGCCAGGAAGCTTTGGATGGTGAAGAATGGAGGTAGCACGTTGCCAACTTGGAATATAGGGGCGTTATCCACAACAACTCCAACAAGGCAGCCTGACCTTACCTTCTTCAATGGAAGATATCCTGAGTTACAGAGATCCAAATTCAATGCTTCCAGTTGCGTTGGAAAGCTAACATTTAGAGCTTTCCAACCATATATAATAGTCTATGGTGGAGCACAAAATTGAAGCCAAACCAGAGTCATCTTTAGGCCCTAAAAACAAGAATATGAAGTTGAAATTCAAGAAGGCTAGAGATGAGCCCTGGAGGGGGGCACGAGCACGTTGCCAACGTGCTAGCAAGGGTGCGTTTTTGGCAACAACGCCAGCCTCATTTCCCTGCTTTGGGAGGCTAGGCACGGGCACGTTGCCAACTTGGCAAAATGGGTGCGTTTTTGGCAACAACTTGGCAGCTTGACCTTACCTTCTTTGAGGATGCATAACTTGAGCTACAAAGCTCCAAATGAAATGATTCTAGTGGCATTGGAAAGTAGACATCAAGAGCTTTCCAATGATGTATAATAGTCCATATTGAAGCAGAAGGTTGACACTCAAATTATGGGCTACATTTAGCATGAAAGTAGAGCCAAGAAGAGGAAAAGCAAGTTGTTAGCAACAACTTGGGCTAGCAACGCCCAAGTCTCAAACTTCACTTCCAGGAAATTGTGATGCACGTTGCCAACGTGCATTAAGCCTAGAGTTGTTGCCAATAACACCCCTCAATGGGCCAGAATTGTTGCCAACTTGCTCT
>NC_029774.3:81610432-81612987 GCF_000817695.3 Arachis duranensis | reverse complement strand
AGATTTGGAGTGCCCAAAGGACTTATAAGTGATGGGGGAAGCCACTTTTGCAATAAGCAACTAAATTCTTTACTCCACAAATATGGTGTTACTCACAAAGTGGCCACACCATATCACCCACAAACCAATGGGCAAGCTGAACTTGCCAACAGAGAGCTAAAAAGGATTTTGGAGAAAACTGTGGGAACAACAAGAAAGGATTGGGTTAGGAAGCTGGATGATGCACTTTGGGCATATAGGACAGCCTTCAAGACACCCATAGGAAAATCTCCATTTCAGTTGGTGTATGGAAAGGCATGCCACCTCTCTGTGGAGCTTGAACATAAGGCCTTTTGGGCCACCAAACTTCTGAATTTAGATGCTCAAGCAGCAGGAGAGAGAGGTTGCTACAACTCAATGAACTTGAGGAGTTCAGATTGGAGGCATATGAAAATGCCAGAATATACAAAGAGAGAGCAAAGAGATGGCATGATAAGAGGATCTCTCAAAGAACCTTCGAACCGGGCCAAAAGGTGTTGTTATTCAATTCAAGATTGAAGATCTTTCCTGGGAAGCTGAGGTCTAGATGGACTGCTCCATACACCATCACCAAAGTATCACCTCATGGCTATGTCGAATTACTTGATGAAGCCTCAAAACAAACCTTCACAGCTAATGGACATAGGGTGAAGCACTATTTTGGTGGCCCCTGGAGCAAGGAAGAGAGTGTGCAACTCTTAACATGAGCAAAGAAGCTGCAGTGTCAAGCTAAGGACAATAAACAAGGGCTTCATGGGAGGCAACCCATGCACAGGGAGTATTTTATTTTCATACTTTAGTAATCAATAATGATTAAGTAGACTAGTACATGGTGTATGCAAGGCACTAAGTTTGGTGTGGCCAATCTTGAAGTAATGGCAAAAGTGTGTTCTACAACACTTAGCCACAAACTAAGTTTGGTGTCCATACATACACGAAAATGCTAGACTATGAAAGTACAGTCATCTATTTTAGTTATATATAAAAAAAAACGTGAAATAACATATAATGTAGGTAAAATACTAAGTTTGATGTGCCTATCTTTGGAATTAATTCCATAGAACACTTAGTCACAAACTAAGTTTGGTGTCTTTACTTTACTTACATTACTAATGCTAAAAAAAAAATAGATTAGGGAATCAATTCATAAATTTTAATTTTAGTTTAGTCAATTTTGCATAGGAATATCATCATAAGTTGTTAGCTAGTAATGTCACTTTAAGAATCTCAAGCTTTTGGAATTTTGTTGCAGGAAAGAAAGAAAAAAGTGATGGGGAATCTTGGAGGGAGAGGTCACGGATACACAAGGAAGAGAAAGTCACATGAGTCTTGAACTTTGTGCATGGAAATAAACACCTCAACATGCATTGGGCACAAGGAAGCATGCTCCCCATGCTATGACCGAACCCTTAGAGCCATGCATAGCACCACGGAACTCACTAGAATCATGCATTCCCACCAAAGTTCACTTTAAATACTTCAACCATATTCATCAAACCTCACTCTTCCTCACTCATTCTCCTACCCCCATAACCTCATTTCATCACCCGAAGTCACACTACACCCCCAACTCATTCCATGTTTCCTATATTCTTGCCTTAGGCCTAATCTTTACCCAACAAAACTCATGAAGCACTACATCCCCTCACATAACTGAAACACTCCACCTCCCCTCACCATCATTTTCTAGCTTGCCTAAGTCACGTTGTTGTCATATATCTCCCCCATTCACAACCATTTTCCTTGTGCTTGAGGACAAGCATTCATCTAAGTTTGGTGTGGGAGATTCAACCTTCCAAGTGAATCTCAATGGCCTCATCATCAAGGGATAGGAGAGAAGATGAATTTGATCAAAGAAGATTCAAATCCAAACACAACGAGCGTATCTTCAGCTGGATGTCAAGCAAAGATGTTGTTCCAGAGTTACCATTCAAGCTAAGAAAAGATGAATACCCTGAAATACAAAAAATAATCAGAAAAAGGGGATGGGAGCTTCTCTGTGACCAACCTCAAGAAGTGAGCATGCTTCTCATCCATGAGTTCTACACTAATGTGATAAGAGAATATGATGATGAAGAACCATACATGAGTTATGTAAGAGGTGTGACTGTTGATTTTAGCCCGGACACCATCAACAGGGTGCTAAAGGTCAAGGCAAAACAGTTCAAACGAGCTAGCTATGAAGAAAGGGTTGAAAATGACCCAAGATACATGGATGTGGTAAGTGACCTATGCAGAGTAGGCACGGATTGGGTGCTGGATTCACATGGACAACCACTCAAACTTCGGAGAGGTGATCTCATACCTCAAGCAAAAGGATGGCATGACATAGTGAGAAGATCATTGATCTCCACTTCAAATAATTCTGAGGTAACGGTGAATAGAGCAATAATGATCCATTGCATAATGAAAGGAGGGGAAATCAATGTTGGAGACATTATAGCCAAGAACATCATTGACATAGCTCAAAAAGTCAAACAGGACAGCTAGCTAGGATATCCTAGCACCATTCTGCGCCTATGTGAAGAAGCTGGAGT
>NC_029774.3:81606241-81607622 GCF_000817695.3 Arachis duranensis | reverse complement strand
GAATGAAGCCTTGAAGAGGAGCTCGAGGGCGTTGCCAACGCCAAGAACCATAGGCGTTATTCAAGGCAACGCTAAGCAACAAGAATGAAGCTTTGAAGAGGAGCTCGAGGGCGTTGCCAACGCCAAGAACCATAGGCGTTATTCAAGGCAACGCTAAGCAACAAGAATGAAGCTTTGAAGAGGAGCTCGAGGGCGTTGCCAACGCCAAGAACCATAGGCGTTATTCAAGGCAACGCGAAGCAACAAGAATGAAGCTTTGAAGAGGAGCTCGAGGGCGTTGCCAACGCCAAGAACCATAGGCGTTATTCAAGGCAACGCCAAGCAATCTTGGGGAGCTAGTTTTGAGTCTCGAGCACGTTGCCAACCTAGAGATGAGGGGCGTGTTTGATGACAATGTAGGAGTGAATGGAAGCCTTGCCAACCACGTTGCCAACGCCAGGAAGCCTTGCCAGCCAAGTTGCCAACGCCAGGACGTGCTGCCAACCAAGTCTTGGTGCCAATCAAGTTGCCAACGCCAAGTCTTGGTGCCAACCACGTTGCCAACGCCAGAAAGAGCTGCCAACCACGTTGCCAACGCCAGGAAGAGCTGCTAACCACGTTGCCAATGCCAGCTTCTATAGGCGTGTTCAATGGCAACGTGGGAAGCAATGTTTAGAGCCTTGAAGAAGCATCGGGCACGTTGCCAACTCAAGAAAACATTGGCGTGTTTGGCAACAACGCCAGGAAGCTTTGGATGGTGAAGAATGGAGGTAGCACGTTGCCAACTTGGAATATAGGGGCGTTATCCACAACAACTCCATCAAGGCAGCCTGACCTTACCTTCTTCAATGGAAGATATCCTGAGCTACAGAGATCCAAATTGAATGCTTTCAGTTGCGTTAGAAACCTAACATTCAGAGCTTTCCAACCATATATAATAGTCTATGGTGGAGCACAAAATTGAAGCCAAACCAGAGTCATCTTTAGGCCCTAAAAACAAGAACATGAAGTGAAATTCAAGAAGGCTAGACATGAGCCCTGGAGGGGGGCACGAGCACGTTGCCAACGTGCTAGCAAGGGTGCGTTTTTGGCAACAACGCCAGCCTCATTTCCCTACTTTGGGAGGCTAGGCACGGGCACGTTGCCAACTTGGCAAAATGGGTGCGTTTTTGGCAACAACTTGGCAGCTTGACCTTACCTTCTTTGAGGAAGCATAACTTGAGCTAGAAAAATCAAATTGAGATAATTCCAAATGCATTAGAAAGAAGACACTCTGAGCTTTCCAATGATGTATGATAGTCCATATTGAAGCAGAGGATTGAAACTCAAATTCTGGGCAACATTAGGCATGAGAGAAGAGTCAATAAGAAGAAGAGCAAGTTGTTAGCAACAACTTGGGCCA
>NC_029774.3:81600977-81606147 GCF_000817695.3 Arachis duranensis | reverse complement strand
ATGGTGAAGAATGGAGGTAGCACGTTGCCAACTTGGAATATAGGGGCGTTATCCACAACAACTCCAACAAGGCAGCCTGACCTTACCTTCTTCAATGGAAGATATCCTGAGCTACAGAGATCCAAATTGAATGCTTCCAGTTGCGTTGGAAAGCTAACATTCAGAGCTTTCCAACCATATATAATAGTCTATAGTGGAGCACAAACTTGAAGTCAAACCAGAGTCATCTTTAGGCCCTAAAAACAAGAACATGAAGTTGAAATTCAAGAAGGTTAGAGATGAGCCCTGGAGGGGGGCACGAGCACGTTGCCAACGTGCTAGCAAGGAGGCGTGTTTGGCAACAACGCCAGCCTCCTGTCTCTGCCTTGGGAGGCTAGGCACGGGCACGTTGCCAACTTGGGAGGATAGGTGCGTTTTTGGCAACAACTTGGCAGCTTGACCTTACCTTCTTTGAGGAAGCATAACTTGAGCTAGGAAAATTCAATTGAGGTGATTCCAGTGGCATTGAAAAATAGACATCAAGAGCTTTCCAATGATGTATAATAGTCCATATTGAAGCAGAAGGTTGACACTCAAATTCTGGGCTACATTTAGCATGAAAGTAGAGCCAAGAAGAGGAAAAGCAAGTTGTTAGCAACAACTTGGGCTAGCAACGCCCAAGTCTGAAAGTTCACTCCCAGGAAATTGTGATGCACGTTGCCAACGTGCATTAAGGCCAGCGTTATTGACAAAAACGCCAGGCCATTGGGTCAGAAGCATGATGAATGAACTCTTCCTTTCTAAGTCTAGCAACACTTCTTCTAATTGAGCCAAGAATTCAACAAAGAGGGAGCCCATTGCTAACCCAATTCAAGATCTTTGAAAGAGTTTTGGGACTAGTATAAATAGGGATTGAGTTTGTACTTTTGGGGAACTTTTGACACTTAGAATTTTAGACTCTTAGCACTTTATTTGGAGAACTCTTTTAGCACTTCCGGGAGGATACCCGGAGAGCAATTTTTTGGTTCTTCTTGGAACTTCTCTTCTTCGTCTCTTGAGCTTTAAGCATTTCCTTATTCTTCTTCATCTTTCTTTGCATTTAGTTTAATTTTGGTTTATGGCAATTGTTGTTGAAATTGGAGCTATGACTCACTAAACCCCACTTTCATTAGGGGGAAGAGCTCTGCTTGTTGAAATGAATTGGTGAACTCATCTTCTCCTCCTCAATTCTAGTGGTTGATCTAAAGAGGGAACTCTTGTTCTTCAAAGATTCAACCACCATCGAGAGAGGGGTTAATCTATATGAATTGTGTGGTGAATTTGAGGAATGAGCAACATAATTCAGTTTAGAGTTCATCCTTTCATGATTTCTTTAATCAATACACCTTGGTTAGTATGTGAGATGTAACTTTCCTTGGTTGAGATTATGGGAGTTGTGTGGCTGGATTGGATTTGAGCTTCATCTCTTCTCATGAACAATTAGATCACGAGAGTGGCAATTGGTCTTTATTTCTTGCTATTTACTATTTTGCTCTTTAGAATTCAGCACTTTATTTTCTTGCAATTTACTTTTGATGTCATTTAAGTTTCTTGCAATTTAAGTTTCCGTTATTTACTTTCACTTTATTTCTCTCTTCTAGTTCTTTACATTCTTTGCCATTTAAATTCTTGCAATTATGTTCAAAAATCAAAATGCTCATGAAATCAAAACTATGTCTGCTTGACTAAATCTACCATTTAACTAAAGTTGCTTAATCTACCAATCTTCGTGGGATCGACCTCACTCTTTGTGAGTTTTATTACTTGATACGACCCGGTATACTTGCCGGTTGTACGTGAAATCAAATTTTTACGTATCATTACCCCAGCACTATTTACCGACTATGCAAGAAAGCTGGGGTGGAGTTTGAAGATGAGGATCCTGTATGGATAAAGGAAGGCATTCCAATAACTGTTTGAAGGATGAATGCTGCAGCATCCCCCATACCTCAAAAGAGGCAAAGAAAGAGTACAGGGCCTCAAGGAGTGGAAGGACAAGCCTCAGAGGGGCAAGTACCACAAACCTTGGACATGCATCAACTACAAGAAGCCCTTGATGGCTTGTCTAGACAGTACTTGGAAGGCCAAGGAGCACAGAAAGAGCTACAACTACAGATGATGAGGCAGCAAGAGGAAGCACTATCAAGATGGATAACTCAACAAGAAGAATGGCAAATGTAGATGATAGAACAGCAACAAAGTCAAGGGCAACAATGGGGAGAAACATTCAACAGGATGGAGCAAAAGCAAAATGAGCAACAAGAGTCCATCCAGAGGCTAATCAACATCCAAGCACATCAAGGGGCACACATACATGAAATGCATCGAAGGCAGATAGAACACACAGAACTACTGGACGAGCAAAGGGCATTTGCAGAAAGTGTTTACATGAGCGAGACAGGACATCACATAAACACTCAAGCCAGGCTCGGGTACCTAGTAGGACAGCTGCCTAGATTACACCCAGGAATCGCAAGGTATGAAGAAGTGAGGGATGAATTAGCACGAGAAGAGAGACAAAGGGTGGAAGAGAGCCATGAATCAGTGAGGAAGGCACTTGCGGATTGGAAGCAAGCAAGATTGGCACGGCTGCGAGGAAGTGCAAGAGGACACAAGGAGGACCAGCAAGGACAGCCACAAAAGTAAAAGGTGGTGGAGTTCCTTCGTTACTCCATTTCTTTTTCAATGCTTTAAATAAGGAAGATCTTGTATGGAATAGAACATGCTTCCATGTTAGTTTGAACATTTTCAATTCTGCATCTTAATGCTCTTATTGCTTAGGTCCATGAATTCTGGTTTAAGTGTCACTGCATCTTTCCCTTATTTACTTGTAAGCTTGTCTATTTGTTTGAAGAAGGGAATGTTTTATGTTTTAAAAGAGCAGAGTAGGGCTCATATTGTGGAAATGCATTCATGAATCTTTGGGGGTAGTCATAAGTTAGCTAAGTTGGTTCAACCACAAGGTTAGGATGACAACTATCTATCCTGAATGCTTTACTCTTGATATACCCATGAGACTAAGATAACAACAAGATCCTGATAAAAAAAAGGGAAAGAACAAGGGAAGTGAAAAACAAAAGAAAAAAAGTAAGCAATAAGGCTAGGCACCAATGGTTTACCCTAAGACATGTGTCTGTGGTGCTCCTGTGTGGGGGATCTACCTGGATGAGTAAGCTCTTTGGGGTGCTTCATCACCTGGTAACTTGGGGTAACTAACCCGGGATTATCAGCTGAAAATCCACTATCAAGAGTAACCTTCACCACAAAGCATTTAGTAACCCAAAAAGATGTTGGACACCAAGGTCTGAAGGAAAGAAAATAAATAAACTATATGTCTGTGGTGTGTATGTATGGGGGAGAGACTTGAGTAAGTAAGTCCTTAGGGGTGCTTCAACACCCAGCACCTTGAACCAACTGGTTCGGGAGTGTTGGCTGAAAGCTTATCCTAAAGAGTTGCCCCCTTACAAAACACTTAGCCTAAATAACACAAACAACCCTTGAAATAACAATAAAAGGATCAATAAATACAGGTCTCATGGGACATAACAAAGTGAGTAATTTAGGAGATGATAAAGGTCTGAAAGCCAGTAGTGGAATGAACCTAAGTTGCTATGCATGAAACCACCATAAAATCAGTAATATGACTTCCACAAGAATGACTCATTTCTCTGGAGATTCCATTCATCATTCTCTTGTTCCAGTACTTGCTTAGGGACAAGCAAGCTTTAAGTTTGGTGTTGTGATGCCAGGGCATTTTGGCCAGTTTCACTGACCTTTTCTTTACTGTTTTTAGGTAATTTCATGCATTTTCTTAGGAAATAAGTTAGTTTTGGGCAGATATTCACTCAGACCTTGATTCAAGCATACATTGTGCATTTTACATTATTTCATGAGGATTTTGCATGATTTTAATGACAAAACTGTATATTGCATTACCCATGACTTGGACTAGAACTTTGATGCACTATATTGCTTGATTTCAGGACCAAAGGAAGCAAGGAATGGGAGGTAACTTGCAAAGTTAAGGAGAAAAGTGATTGCCAAAAACACTCTCAAAAGCCATCAATGCCAGGTTAAAGAGTCACGTTAACTAAGTTAACGTAAACTCTAACGTGGAGAAGAGAAGTTGAGCCAATGATCTAGCCATAAACTTGATAGCTACGATTTAGGAAATTGCACAATCGGCAAAAATTCCTTCCGGCAAGTGCACCGGTTATCGTCAAGTAAAAACTCACAATAGAGTGAGGTCGAATCCCACAAGGATTGGTTGAGTGAGCAATTCGGATTAGAAGTGTGTTCTAGTTGAGCGGAATCAAGATTTAAATGAGGATTGCGGAATGTAAAATTGCATGAATTAAAGAGCGAGAAGCTAAATTGCTGAAATTAAAAGGGGATGGGGTGATTGCATGAATTTAATTGCAGAGTGTAAAGAGAAAGTGTAGATCAGAAATGGAGAATTCATTGGGTTTCAGGATATATTGAGATCTCCGAATCAAAACATTTTTATCCCTTCCTCAACCAATGCATTCATTGAATTTTGCTTGGCAATCTTATATGATTGGATCCCAATCCCTTGGCTCACCAATTCTCTCTAAAAACAAACAGATTCCCAATCCCTTGGTTTAAATGTTCATAAGAAGAGATGATGCTCGATCTCTGATTATACCACACAGTTTCATGAACCACAATTTGGTAGGATTACATGTCACAATATCCATCCAAACCCCAATCCAATTCACTGTGAGAAAGCTTCTCTAGCATGAATCCTCCATTCCTTTCCCAAGGTTCCGAAGGATTCCAATTATGGATAGTTTCTTTCCCAAGATAACTAACCAATGGAATTAGATCGAGAAGCTTTCTAACAAAATTCAAGAGAAAAGATTGAAGAAGAAGATAAAAACTATTATTGATTTATTGAATTACAATAGAGCTCCCTAACCCAATGAAAGGGGGTTTAGTGAGTCATAGCTCTGAATTCAATTACACAAAGTATGAAAACTAGAAAAAATGATCCAAAAGTCCCGCTGTCAAAAAATCCCCCCTCAGGGGCTGGGTTCCCCTTCAATCCCCTTCTTTCTCAAATGCAGAAACTAAGGCCTTTAAATAGGCTCCCTAAATTACAAAATGAAAATGAAATTAAAAGCAAATTACA
>NC_029774.3:81600204-81600877 GCF_000817695.3 Arachis duranensis | reverse complement strand
GCAGAAGGTTGCAGCATCACTTTTTCATTCTTATCAGGTAGGATTATCACTTTTTCATTGCATCCATCAAACACTGCTATGTCCTCTTGTTACTCTTATGTCTTTGGCATTTTTCCCTTCTTTGTTTTCTTTTTCTTAGAGCTCCTTTGCTCCTTGTTTGCTCAGTGTCATGTGTTGCACAAGCCTTTGGCATTTTCTTTTTCTTATCAGTGCACTACACATATCCACTACAGGCATTTTAGTTCACATTTCTTCTTGAGACATTGGTGCCCAGCACCTCTTTGTGTGACTAAATGTTTTGTAGCTAGGTTGCTCTTGATAATGGACTTTTGGTTGATAATCCCGGGTTAGTTAACCCAAGTTACCAAGTGTTGAAACACTCCTCAGAACCTATTCATCCAAGCATATCCTTAATACATAAACACCACAGGCATTTGTCTCAGAAGTTCAAACCATTGGTGCCTAGCTTATTTTCTCAATTTTTTTGCTTTTTGGTTGCCCCTTTTTTTTTCAGTGGCTTTTTCTTCTTCTTTTTCTTTCTTTTTCATAGCCAAAGACATTTATTCATCAAGATCCATAGACAGTATTCAAACTTCTACACAAAAAATGATAATTCTACACTCAATTTCCAGTGAGCTGACTAAACAATCAAGCATGCATACCACCACTTAAT
>NC_029774.3:81592639-81597126 GCF_000817695.3 Arachis duranensis | reverse complement strand
TGGAGGTTAAACGTGGAAACACTTCCCTTTCTTGAGTCGTCACTTTTTTCTCTTGTCAACCTTGCCAATTTGATGCCAAATATAGACTATTATACCTCGTTGGAAAGCTATGGATGTCTACTTTCCAATGCAACTAGAAGCGCATCATTTGGAGTTCTACAACTCGAGTTATACTCCATGGAAGGTGAAGAGGTCAGCTGGCCTGATTGCATGTTGGTACTATGCTCTTCTATGCACATTACGGGGCTGTTTTCTCCCTCAATTTTTAGTATCCACCGTGCATGCCATATATGCTTGGAAAGCTCTAGATGTCTTCTTTCCAATTCATTTTGAATCACCTCATTTGGAGTTTTGTAGCTCAAGTTATTTATGTTTGAAGAAGGCATGGTCAAGCTGTTCCATATAACACATTTAAGCTCCAGTTTAAGCTTAAACTGGAGCTTAAACGCTGGCACTCCCTGGAGGCACAAGCTCGAGCACGTTTAAGCTCCAGTTTAAGCTTAAACTGGAGCTTAAACATTGGAAGCATCCTGGAGCAATTCCCTTCCTGGCGTTTAAGTTCCAGTTTAAGCTTAAACTGGAACTTAAACGCTATAAATGAGTTAGTTTTGGGCAGATATTCACTCAGACCTTGATTCAAGCATACATTGTGCATTTTATATTATTTCATGAGAATTTTGCATGATTTTAATGACAAAATTGTATATTGCATTACCCATGACGTGGACTAGAACTTTGTTGCACTCTATTGCTTGATTTCAGGACCAAAGGAAGCAAGGAATGGGAGGTAACTTGCAAAGTTATGGAGAAAAGTGATTGCAAAAAAAAACACTCTCAAAAGCCATCAATGCCCACGTTAAAGAGTCACGTTAACTAACTCTAACGTGGAGAAGAGAAGTTGAGCCAACGTTAGTGACACTCAACATTGTCACTAACATTGGCAATTGCTCACAAATGGCCACGTTAGAAGCCACGTTAACCTAGTTAACGTGGCCTCTAACGTTAAAGAGGGAAGAGAAGCCAACATTAGTGACACTCAACATTGTCACTAACGTTGGCCTAAGGTGCAAAGAGCCACGTTAACTCCCACGTTAACTTGGTTAACGTGGGAGCTAACGTAAGAGATGGAAAGTTGTCGACAACGTTAGTGACACTCAACATTGTCACTAACGTTGGAGCAACCACTCAAACCCCAAGAGCCACGTTAACATCCACGTTAACTTGGTTAACGTGGAAGCTAACGATGAGGAATGAAGAATGAGCCAACGTTAGTGACACTCAACATTGTCACTAACGTTGGGAAGGCTAAGAATGGCCACGTTAGAAGCCACGTTAACCCAGTTAACGTGGACTCTAATGTGAGACCTAGGGGCACACTTGAACGTTAGTGACAATGTTGAGTGTCACTAACGTTCTCGAAGGTTGGCAAAGGCCACGTTAGAAGCCACGTTAACCTAGTTAACGTGAGCTTTAACGAAGCAAAAAGGGGCACACTTGAACGTTAGTGACAATGTTGAGTGTCACTAACGTTCTCGAAGGCTAACAAGGCAACGTTAAAAGCCACGTTAACCCAGTTAATGTGGGCTTTAACGTGAGGCAAAAGGGTGCATGGCAACGTTAGTGACAATGTTAAGTGTCACTAACGTCCTCGAACTTGTATTTTCACTAAATATTAAACACCCCTAACGTCTTGAGCTAAAGTCTCTGCCCACTTCACACTTTCTCTCTGCAAGAAAGCCAAGCCCAATTGAAGAAAGGAACTGCTTCAAGCTCAAAGATCCAGAGGCCCAAGACTTGAAGAGCTAACTAGAAGCTGAGAAGAGTAGTATATATAGGAGTAGTTTTGAAATAGAGAAGAGTCTTTGGGGGGAGGAGAGAACTACTCTCTGTATCTTTACTTTCTCTGCACTTCTAGTTTTATGATGTATTCTCCATCTTTGATCTTGATTTCTAGAGCTATGAACAACTAAACCCCTTTCATTGGGTTAGGGAGCTCTCTTGTAATTTGATGGATCAATACTAATTTTCTTGTTCTTCTTCTATCTTTCCTTTTGATTTTACTTGAAAGCTTTCGATCTTCGTCCAATTGGATAGTGATCTTGGAAAAGAAGCTATTCAAACATGGATCTATTCGGATCCTTGAAAGAGGAATGAAGAGATTAGCTAGAAATGCTTTCTCATGCTGGACCAAATTGAGTGTGGATGGGTATGTGGCTATAACCCTCTAAGCACTTGATTTGGGAAGTGCATGTGGTATAATCAGTGACCACACTTCATCTCTTCTCATGAGCAATTCACCAAGGAATTGGCTATTGATCAAGATTTGAGAGATTGAATTGCAAGAAATTGTGATTCAATCACTTAAGATTGCCAAGGAGATCAATGAGTGCATTGATTGAGGAAGAGATGAAAATGAAATTGATCCGGAGAATGCAACATCTCCTAAGCCCAATGAACTCCCCATTTCTGATCTTACCCATTCTCTTAATTTCTGCAATTTACTTTTATGAGCAATTCCCCCATTCCCATTTACAATTCTGCTATTTACTTTCAGTCATTTACTTTCCTGCTATTTTAATTTCTGCAATTATCAACTCTATTCATGGATTCACTCAACTAGATCATTTCTCTAATTAAAGTTGTTTGATCAATCAATCCCTGTGGGATTCGACCTCACTCTATTGTGAGTTTTTACTTGACGACAAATTCGGTACACTTGCCGAATGGGAATTTGTTGAGAGACAAATTTTCCCCGATCAATGAGCGGATAATTTATACGCTTTTTGGCATTGGTTTTAGTATGTTTTTAGTATGTTTTAGTTAGTTTTTATTATATTTTTATTAGTTTTTATTTAAAATTCACTTTTCTGGACTTTACTATGAGTTTGTGTGTTTTTCTATGATTTCAGGTATTTTCTGGCTGAAATTGAGGGACCTGAGCAAAAATCTGATTCAGAGACTGGAAAGGACTGCAAATGCTGTTGGATTCTGACCTCCCAATTGGAGCGCTCTCAATTGCGTTGGAAAGTAGACATCTTGGGCTTTCTAGCAATGTATAATAGTTCATACTTTGCCCGAGATTTGATGGCCCAAACAGGCATTCCAAGTCAGCTCAAGAATTCTGGCGTAAAACGCCGGAACTGGCACAAGAATGGGAGTTAAACGCCCAAACTGGCACAAAAGTTGGCGTTTAACTCCAAGAAAAGTCTCAACACGAAAATACTTTAATGCTCAGAGCAAGCACACACCAAGTGGGTCCAGAAGTTGATTTTTATGTCATTTACTCATATTTGTAAATCCTAAGCTACTAGTTCTCTATAAGTAGGACCTTTTGCTATTGTATTTTCATCTTTTGATCACTTTAGATCCTTAGACCATCTTTGGATGTCTAGTTCTTAGATTATGGGAGGCTGGCCTTTCGGCCATGCCTAGACCTTGTTCTTATGTATTTTCAACGGTGGAGTTTCTACACACCATAGATTAAGGTGTGGAGCTCTGCTGTACCTCGAGTATTAATGCAATTACTATTGTTCTTCTATTCAATACAGCTTATTCTTGTTCTAAGATATCACTTGTTCCTCAACTTGATGAATATGGTGATCCGTGACACTCATCATCATTCTCACCTATGAACATGTGCCTGACAACCACCTCCGTTCTACCTTAGATTGAGTGGATATCTCTTGGGTTCCTTAATCAGAATCTTTGTGGTATAAGCTTGAATTGATGGTGGCATTCAAGAGAATCCGGAAGGTCTAAACCTTGTCTGTGGTATTCTGAGTAGGATTCAAGGATTGAATGACTGTGACGAGCTTCAAACTCGCGTTTGTGGGGCGTTAGTGACAGACGCAAAAGAAACACTAGATTCTATTCCGACATGATCGAGAACCGACAGCTGAATAGCCGTGCTGTGACAGAGCACGTTGAACATTTTCACTGAGAGGACGGGACTGTAGCCATTGACAACGGTGATGCCCAACATACAGCTTGCCATGGAAAGGAGTAAGAAGGATTGGATGAAGACAGTAGGAAAGCAGAGAGACGGAAGGGACAAAGCATCTCCATACGCTTATCTAAAATTCTCACCAATGAATTGGATAAGTATCTCTATCCTTATTTTATGTTTTATGTTATCCTCCATAACCATTTGAGTCTGCCTGACTGAGATTTACAAGATGACCATAGCTTGCTTCTTACCAACAATCTCCGTGGGATCGATCCTTACTCGCGTAAGGTTTATTACTTGGACGACCCAGTGCACTTGCTACTTAGTTGTGCGAAGTTGTGATAAAGAGTTGAGATCGCAATTGAGCGTACCATGTTGATGGCGCCATTGGTGATCACAATTTCGTGCACCAAGTTTTTGGCGCTGTTGCCGGGGATTGTTTGAGTTTGGACAACTGACAGTTCATCTTGTTGCTTAGATTAGGTATTTTTCAAAATTTTTAAGAATGAATTCTAGTGTTTCAAGGTGATGTTCTTATCAT
>NC_029774.3:81589945-81592553 GCF_000817695.3 Arachis duranensis | reverse complement strand
CTGAAGCTTGGCTAGCCATGTCTAATTTCTTTAGACTAAAGCTTTAGACTAACATTGCATGATTCCTGGAATTCTTATTAAAAATTTTGAATCTCTTAATTTTCTTCTTCATATAATTTTTGAAAAATCCAAAAAAATTTAAAAAATCATAAAAACCAAAAATATTTCTTATTTGAGTCTAGTGTCTCATTTTAAGTTTGGTGTCAATTGCATGTTTTTGTTCTTCTTGCATTTATCATGTGTCTTCATTGATCTTCAAGTTGTTCTTGATGATTTACTTGCTATGATCTTTAAATTCTCTTGTTTTGTGTGTTTTGTTGTTTCTCATATGCATTCTCAATTTGTTAGTGTCAGTAGTATACAAACTTCTAAGTTTGGTGTCTTACATGCATTGTTTATTTGATTTTTGTTGCATTTTGATTTTTCCTCATCATTAAAAATCCAAAAAAAATTTTTTAAATTTGTGTCTTTTCAAGTCAATAATGCAGAGAATTGAAGATTCAGAACATACAGCAGAGGAATTACACAGAAAAAGCTGGGCGTCCAAAACGCCCAGTGAAGAAGGAAAACTGGCGTTTAAATGCCAGCCAGGGCACCTGGCTGGGCGTTTAACGCCCAAAAGGATAGCATTTTGGGCGTTAAACTCCAGAATGTATACCATTCTGGGCGTTTAACGCCAGGATGGCACAAGAGGGAAGATTTTCTTTTTAATTCAAATTTTTTTCAAGTTTTCATAATTTTTCAAAATCAGATCTTTTTCAAATCATATATTTTCAATCATATGTTTTCAAAATCAATTTATTTCCAATTTCAAAATTACTTGCTAACAATTAATGATTTGATTCAACATTTCAAGTATGTTGCCTTTTCTATTGAGAAAGGTTTAATGTTTGAATCATATCTTTTCTTGTTAGCCAAGTCATTGATTTTAAAAATCAAATCTTTTTAAATTGTTTTTTCCAAATCATATCTTCTCAATCATATCTTTTTAAAACTATATCTTTTCAATCATATCTTTTTAATCACATCTTTTTCAAAATAAGTTTTCAAATCATATCTTTTTGATTTCTAATTTCAAAATCTTTTTCAAAAATCACTTTATTTCTTTCCCAATAATATTTTTCGAAAATCATTCTTCAATTTTTCAAAATGTTTTTAAAATCTTTTTAACTTATTTTCGAAAATTCTTCCCTTCTTCTCACATCCTAATTCTTCTACCTCCTCCTTCTATTCCTCTAACACCTCAAGGAATCTCTATACTGTGACATAGAGGATTCCATATTTTCTTGTTTTCTTCTCTTTCATATGAGCAGGAGCAAAGACAAAAGCATTCTTGTTGAGGCTGACCCTGAACCTGAAAGGATCTTGAAGCGAAAGCTAAGGGAAGCTAAAGCACTACTCTCTGTAGAGGACCTAACAGAAATCTTCAAAGAAGAAGACATGGCAGCCGAAAACAACAACAATGCCAACAATTCAAGGAAGGTGCTTGGTGACTTTACTGAACCTACTCCCGACTTCTATGGGAGAAGCATCTCTATCCCTGCCATTGGAGCAAACAACTTTGAGCTTAAGCCTCAATTAGTTTCTCTAATGCAACAGAATTGCAAGTTCCATGGACTTTCATTGGATAATCCTCATCAGTTTTTAGCTGAATTCTTGCAAATTTGTGACACTGTCAAGACCAATGGGGTTAACCCTGAGGTCTACAGACTTATGCTATTCCCTTTTGCTGTAAGAGACAAAGCTAGGATATGGTTGGACTCACAACCTAAAGAAAGCCTGAACTCTTGGGAAAAGCTAGTCAATGCCTTCTTGGCAAAGTTCTTTCCACCTCAAAAATTGAGTAAGCTTAGAGTGGAAGTCCAAACCTTCAGAATCCATCTATGAAGCTTGGGAAAGATACAAACAATTAATCAGAAAATGTCCCTCTGACATGCTTTCTGAATGAAGCATCATAGGAATTTTCTATGATGGTCTCTCTGAACTGTCCAAGATGTCCTTGGATAGCTCTGCTGGAGGATCTCTTCATCTGAAGAAGACACCTGAAGAAGCTCAAGAACTCATTGAAATGGTTGCAAATAACCAATTTATGTACACTTCTGAAAGGAATCCTGTGAACAATGGGACGAATCAGAAGAAAAGAGTTCTTGAGATTGATACTCTGAATGCCATACTGGCTCAGAATAAAATATTGACTCAGCAAGTCAATATGATTTCTCAGAGTCTGTCTGGAATGCAAGCTGCACCAGGCAGTACTAAGGACGCTTCATCTAAAGAAGAAGCTTATGATCCTGAGAACCCATCAATGGAAGAGGTGAATTACATGGGAAAACCCTATGGAAACACCTATAATCCTTCATGAAGAAATCATCCAAATTTCTCATGGAAGGATCAACAGAGACCTCAAAAAGGTTTCAACAACAATAATGGTGGAAGAAACAGGTTTAGCAATGGCAAGCCTTTTCCATCATCTTCTCAGCAACAGACAGAGAATCCTAAGTAGAGCCACTCTGACTTAGCAACTATAGTCTCTGATCTAATCAAAACTACTCAAAGTTTCATAACTGAAACAAGGTCCTCCATTAGAAACTTGGAGGCACAAGTGGGT
>NC_029774.3:81555152-81589785 GCF_000817695.3 Arachis duranensis | reverse complement strand
GCACCACTGAGGAAGACCTCAAAGGACGTCCACTGGCCTCCAATGAGTTCCTAATGAGGAACCATGGGAATCTGAGGCTCACACTGAGACCATAGAGATTCCATTGGATTTACTTCTGCCATTCATGAGCTCTGATGAGTATTCTTCCTCTGAAGAGGACGAAGATGTCACTGAAGAGCAAGTTGCTAAGTACCTTGGAGCAATCATGAAGTTAAATGACAAGTTATTTGGTAATGAGACTTGGGAGGATGAACCCCCTTGCTCACCAATGAACTGAATAACTTGATTAGGCAGACATTACCTCAAAAGAAAGCTGACTTGTCTAGGCAGAAATTACCTCAAAAGAGACAGGACCCTGGGAAGTTCTCAATACCTTGTACAATAGGCACCATGACCTTCAAGAAGGCTCTGTATGACCTAGGGTCAAGCATAAACCTCATGCCTCCCTCTGTAATGGAGAAGCTAGGGATCTTTGAGGTACAAGCTGCAAGAATCTCAGAAGAGATGGCAGACAATTCAAGAAAACAAGCTTATGGACTTGTAGAGGATGTTCTGGTAAAAGTTGAAGACCATTACATCCCTGCTGATTTCATAGTCCTAGAGACTGGGAAGTGCATGGATGAATCCATCATCCTTGGCAGACCCTTCCTAGCCACAGCAAAGGCTGTGATTGATGTTGACAGTGGAGAATTGATCATTCAAGTGAATGAAGAATCCCTTGTGTTTAAGGCTCAAGGATATCCCTCTATGACCATGGAGAGGAAGCATGAAGAGTTTCTCTCAAAATAGAGTCAAACAGAGCCCCCACAATCAAACTCTAAGTTTGGTGTTGGGAGGTCACAACCAACTTCTAAGTTTGGTGTTGAACCCACACATTCAAACTCTAAGTTTGGTGTTAGAAGGTTCCAACATTGCTCTGAGTATCTGTGAGGCTCCATGAGAGCCCACTGTCAAGCTACTGACATTAAAAAAGCACTTGTTGGGAAGCAACCCAATGTTATGTTTATCTATATTTCCTTTGTTATTTTATGTTTTCTATAGGTTGATGATCATGGGAAGTCACAAAATCAATTGAAAAAGCAAAAACAGCATGAAAAACATAAAGAAAAATAGCACACTCTGGAGGAAAAACTTGCTGGCGTTTAAATGCCAGTAAGGGCAGCAAATGGGCGTTTAACGCCCAGTCTGGCACCATTTTGGGCGTTTAATGCCAGAAAGGGGCACCAGACTGGCATTAAACGCCAGGAAAGGGCAAGAAGCTGGCGTTAAACGCCAGAAATGGGCACCAGCCCAGCATTTAACGCCAGAATTGGCATAAAGAGCATTTTTGCTCGCCACTTGGTGCAGGGATGAATTTTCCTTGACACCTCAAGATCTGTGGACCCCACAGGATCCCCACCTACCCCACCACTCTCTCTCCTCTTCACCCATTCACCAATCACCTCAACACCTCCTCCCCAAAAACCCCTCCCCTATCAAATCGCACTATTCTCCTCATCACTCACATCCACCCTTCATAAAACCCCACCTACCTCACCATTCAAATTCAAATCACTTTCCCTCCCAAACCCACCCATCCATGATAGAACCCTACCCCTCTCTCCACCCCTATATAAACTCTTCTTCACTCCTTCATTTTCACACAACCTAAACACTACTTCTCCCCCTTGGCCGAACCACAAAGCCACCTTCATCTCCTCTATTTCTTCTTCTTCTACTCTCTTCTTTCTTCTTTTGCTCGAGGACGAGCAAAACTTCTAAGTTTGGTGTGGTAAAAGCATTTCTTTTTGTTTTTCCATAACCATTTATGGCATTTAAGGCCGGAGAAACCTCTAGAAAGAAGAAAGGGAAGGCAAAAGCTTCCACCTCCGAGTCATGGGAGATGGAGAGATTCATCTCAAGGGTGCATCAAGACCACTTCTATGAAGTTGTGGCCATGAAGAAGGTGATCCCCGAGGTCCCTTTCAAACTCAAAAAGAGTGAATATCCGGAGATCCGACAGTGAACCCGGACCGAAAGAATTGGCTTACAATGGTTTGGGGGAAATGCTTGGATTTTAGTCTGGAAAATGTAAGGTTGGCATTCAACTTGCCCATGCTGCAAGAAGATGAACACCCTTACACTAGAAGGGTCAACTTTGATCAAAGGTTGGACCAAGTCCTCATAGACATTTGTGAAGAGGGCGTTCAATGGAAGAGAGATTCAAGAGGGAAGCCGGTTCAACTGAGAAGGCATGACCTCAAGCCCATGGCTAGAGGATGGTTGGAGTTTATCCAACGCTCAATCATTCCCACTAGCAATCGGTCCGAAGTTACTATAGACCGGGCCATCATGATTCATAGCATCATGATTGGAGAGGAAGTAGAAGTTTATGAGGTTATATCCCAAGAACTTTATAAAGGTGGCGGACAAGTCCTCTACCTTGGCAAGGTTAGCCTTCCCTCATCTCATTTGTCACCTCTGTTATTTAGTCGGAATTGACATAGAGGGAGACATCCTCATTGATGAAGACAAGCCCATCACTAAGAAAAGGATGGAGCAAACAAGAGATCCCACTGACCATGAAATCCTTGAGGTACCTCAAGGGATGCACTTTCCTCCACAAAACTATTAGGAGCAAATCAACACCTCCCTAGGAGAATTGAGTTCCAACATGGGACAACTAAGGGTGGAGCACCAAGAACATTTCATCCTCCTCCATGAAATTAGAGAAGATCAAAGAATCATGAGAGAGGAGACAAAGGCAAGGAAGAGACATTGAGGATCTCAAGCATTCCATAAGATCTTCAAGAGGAAGAACAAGCCGCCATCACTAAGGTGGACCCGTTCTTTAATCTCCTTGTCCTTTATTTCTCTGTCTTTCGAATTTCCATGCTTATGTTTATCTATGTTTGTGTCTTATGATCATTAGTGTCTTAGTGTCTATGCCTTAAAGTAATGAATGTCCTATGAATCCATCACCTTTGTTAAATGAAAAATGTTCTTAATTGAAAAAGAGAAGAATTGCATGAATTTTGAATTTTATAGCAGATTAATTATTTTGATGTGATGGCAATAATTTAACTTCTGAATGTATGCTTGAACAGTGCATATGTCTTTTGAATTTGTTGTTCATGAATGTGGGCTCTTGAAAGAATGATGAAAAAGGAGACATGTTACTGAGGATCTGAAAAATCATAAAAATGATTCATGAAGCAAGAAAAAGCAGTGAAAAAAAAGAGAAAAAAGATAGTATATGCGAAAAAAAAAGAGAGAAAAAGAAATAATAAAATTGTGATCCAAGGAAAAAAGAGTGTGCTTAAGAACCCTAGACACCTCTAATTGGGGACTCTAACAAAGCTGAGTCACAATCTAAAAAGGATCACCCAGTTATGTGTCTGTGGCATGTATGTATCCGGTGGTAATACTGGAAGATAAAGTGCTTTGGGCCACGATCAAGACTCATAAAGTAGCTATGTTTTCAAGAATCATCATACTTAACTAGGAGAATCAATAACATTATCTGGATTCTGAGTTCCTATAGATGCCCATCATTCAGAATTTCAAAGGATAAAGTGAGATGCCAAAACTGTTCAGAGACTGGAAAGGACTACAGATGCTGTTGGATTCTGACCTCCCTACACTCGAAGTGGATTTTCTGGAGCTACAAAAGCCCAATTGACGCGCTCTCAATTGCGTTGGAAAGTAGACATCCTAGGATTTCCAAAAATGTATAATAGTCCATACTTTGCCCGAGGTTTGATGGCCCAAATAGGCGTTCCAAATCAGCTCAAGAATTCTGGCGTAAAACGCCGGAACTGGCACAAGGATAGGAGTTAAACGCCCAAACTGGCACAAAAGCTGGCGTTTAACTCCAAGAAAAGTCTCTACACGAAAATGCTTCAATGCTCAGCCCAAGGACACACCAAGTGGGCCCGGAAGTGGATTTTTATGTCATTTACTCATCTTTGTAATCCCTAAGCTACTAGTTCTCTACAAATAGGACATTTTGCTATTGTATTTTCATCTTTTGATCACTTTAGATCCTTAGATCATCTTTGGACGTCTAGTTCTTAGATTATGGGAGGCTGGCCATTCGGCCATGCCTAGACCTTGTTCTTATGTATTTTCAACGGTGGAGTTTCTACACACCATAGATTAACGTGTAGAGCTCTGCTGTACCTCGAGTATTAATGCAATTACTATTGTTCTTCTATTCAGTTCAGCTTATTCTTGTTCTAAGATATCACTTGTTCCTCAACTTGATGAATATGATGATCCGTGACACTCATCATCATTCTCACCTATGAACGTGTGCCTGACAACCACCTCCGTTCTACCTTAGATTGAGTGGATATCTCTTGGGTTCCTTAATCAGAATCTTGGTGGTATAAGCTAGAATTGATGGAGGCATTCAAGAGAATACGGAAGGTCTAAACCTTGTCTGTGGTATTCTTAGTAGGATTCAAGGATTGAATGACTGTGACAAGCTTCAAACTCGCGATTGTGGGGCGTTAGTGACAGACGCAAAAGAATCACTGGATTCTATTCCGACATGATCGAGAACCGATAGCTGAATAGCCGTGCTGTGACAGAGCGCGTTGTTCACTGAGAGGACGGGACTGTAGCCATTGACAACCGTGATGCCCAACATACAGCTTGCCATGGAAAGGAGTAAGAAGGATTTGATGAAGACATTAGGAAAGCAGAGAGACGGAAGGGACAAAGCATCTCCATACGCTTATCTGAAATTCTCACCAATGAATTGCATAAGTATCTCTATCCTTATTTTATGTTTTATGTTATCCTCCATAACCATTTGAGTCTGCCTGATTGAGATTTACAAGATGACCATAGCTTGCTTCATACCAACAATCTCCGTAGGATCGACCTTACTCGCGTAAGGTTTATTACTTGGACGACCCAGTCCACTTGCTGGTTAGTTGTGCGAAGTTGTGATAAAGAGTTGAGATTGCAATTGAGCGTACCATGTTGATGGCGCCATTGATGATCACAATTTCATGCACCAAGTTTTTGAGCCGACAAGTTTAACATTCTTTAATCAACAAATTCAAAAGACATATGCACTATTCAAGCATTCATTCAGAAAACAAAAAGTATTGTCACCACATCAAACTAATTCAACTAGTTTCAGAGGTGAATTCGAAATCCTGTACTTCTTGTTCTTTTGTGATTAAAGCATTTTTCATTTAAGAAAGGTGATGGATTCATAGGACATTCATAGCTTTAAGGCATAGACACTAAGATACTAATGATCATGTAGTGAAGACATAAACATAGATAGAACATCAAGCATAGAAATCGAAAAATAGAATAATAAGAACAAGGAAATTAAGGAGCGGGTCCACCTTAGTGATGACGGCCAGTTCTCCTTCTTGAAGATCCTATGGAGTGCTTGAGCTCCTCAATGTCTCTTCCTTACCCTTGTTGCTCCTCTCTGATTTCATGGAGGATAATGGTTGCTTTTGTTGAGGTCCATGAGTGGGCTCTTTTTTTTGCTCCATCCTCTTTCTTAGTGATGGGCTTTTGAGATGAATCTCTCCATCTCTCATGACTTGGAGTTGGAAGCAACTGCCTTCCCTTTCCTCTTCCTAGAGGTTTCTCTGGCCTTAGATGCCATAAATGGTTATAGAAAAACAAAAAGCAACGCTTCTACCACACCAAACTTTGAAGATTTGCAAGTCCTCGAGCAAAAGAAGAAAGAAGGGAGTAGAATAATAGAGAGAGTGGTGGGGTAAGTGGGGATCCTGTGGGGTCCACAGATCCTGAGGTGCCAAGGATAGCTAATCCCTGCACCCAGTGGCCTGCAAAACGCCCTTTTCTGCCAATCCTGGCGTTAAACGCCAGGCTGCTGCCCATTTCTGGCATTTAACGCCAGCTTCTTGCCCATTCCTGGTGTTAAACGCCAGTTTGGTGCCCCTTTCTGGCGTTAAATGCCCAGAATGGTGCCAGACTGGGCGTTAAACACCATTTGCTACCCTTACTGGTGTTTAAACGCTAGTAGATTTTTCCTCCAGGGTGTGCCATTTTTCTTTCTATTTTTCATTCTGTTTTTGCTTTTTTAATTGATTTTGTGACTTCACATGATCATCAACCTACAGAAAATATAAAATAACAATGGAAAATAGATAAATATAACATTGGGTTGCCTCCCAACAAGCGCTTCTTTAATGTCAGTAGCTTGACAGTGGGCTCTCTTGGAGCCTCACGGATACTCAGAGCAATGTTAAAACCTCCCAACACCAAACTTAGAGTTTGACTGTGGGGGTTCAACACCAAACTTAGAATTTGGTTGTGGCCTCCCAACACCAAACTTATAGATTGACTGTGGGGGCTCTGTTTGACTCTGTTTTTAGAGAAGCTTTTCATGCTTCCTCCCTTTCCTATCTGCAAACCATGGTATTTCCTGAATGGCGAAGAGTTGCTCATCCGGAAAGGTTTCAGAGATCTCAGTAGGAGGGAGGGATGCTCCTGCTACTGGTTCTATCCGGGACAGGTGATCAGCTACTTGATTCTCTGTCCCTTTTCTGTCTCTTATTTATATATCAAACTCTTGCAGAAGCAACACCCATCTTATGAGCCTGGGTTTTGAATCCTGCTTTGTGAGAAGATATTTTAGAGCAACATGGTCAGTGTACACAATCACTTTTGATCCTACTAAATAAGATCTGAACTTGTCAATGGCATAAACCACTGCAAGTAACTCCTTTTATGTGGTTGTGTATTTCTTTTGTGCATCATTTAGAATACGGCTGCCATAAAAAATGACGTGCAAAAGCTTATCATGCCTTTGTCCCAATACTGCACCAATGGCATGGTCACTGGCATCACACATTAGTTCAAACGGTAATGTCTAGTCTGGTACAGAGATGACTGGTGCTGTGACCAACTTAGCTTTCAAAGTCTCAAATGCCTGCAGACACTCGTTATCAAAGTTAAATGGCATGTCAGCAGCTAGCAGATTACTCAGAGGTTTTGCAATTTTTGAAAAATCCTTTATAAACCTTCTGTAGAATCCTGCATGCCCCAGAAAGCTTCTGATTGCCTTAACATTGGCAGGTGGTGGTAATTTTCCAATTACCTCAACTTTAGCTTGATCCACCTCTTTTTCTTTGTTCGAAATTTTGTGCCCAAGGACAATTCCTTCAGTAAACATAAAGTGACATTTTTCCCAGTTTAAGACCAGGTTAGTCTCTTGGCATCTTTTCAGAACAAGTGCTAGATGGTGAAGGCAGGAGCTGAATGAGTCTCCAAATACTGAAAAATCATCCATGAAGACTTCCAGGAACTTCTCCACCATATCAGAGAAGATAGAGAGCATGCACCTCTGAAAGGTTGCAGGTGCATTACACAGACCAAAGGGCATCCTTCTGTAGGCAAATACTCCAGAAGGACATGTGATTGCTGTTTTCTCTTGGTCCTGAGGATCTACTACAATTTGGTTGTAACCTGAATAGCCATCCAAAAAGTAGTAGTATTCATGACCTGCTAGTCTCTCTAGCATCTGGTCTATGAATGGTAAAGGAAAATGATCCTTTCTGGTGGCTGTATTGAGCCTTTTGTAGTCAATACACATACGCCACCCTGTAACTGTTCTTATAGGAACTAGTTCATTCTTTTCATTATGAACCACTGTCATGCCTCTCTTTTTGGGGACAACGTGGACAGGGCTTACCCAGGGACTATCAGAAATAGGATAAATAATCCCAGCCTCTAGTAACTTAGTGACCTCTTTCTGCACCACCTCCTTCATGGCTGGATTTAGCCGCCTCTGTGGTTGAACCACTGGCTTAGCATCATTCTCCAATAGGATCTTGTGCATACATCTTGCTGGGCTAATGCCCTTAAGATAACTTATGGACCACCCAAGAGCTATCTTGTGTGTCCTTAGCACTTGAATTAGTGCTTCCTCTTCCTGTGGATTTAAAGCAGAGCTTATGATCACTGGAAAAGTGTCACCTTCTCCCAGAAATGTATATTTCAGGGATGGTGGTAGTGGCTTGAGCTCGGGTTTAGGAGGCTTATCCTCTTCCTGAGGAATTTTCAGAATTTCTCTTATTTCCTCTGGTTCCTCCAGGTCAGGCTGAACATCTTCAAAAATGTCCTCTAGCTCTGATTCAAGACTCTCAGTCATATTAACCTCTTCCATCAGAGAGTCTATAATATCAACGCTCATACAGTCATTTGGGGTGTCTGGATGCTACATAGCTTTGACAACATTCAACTTAAACTCATCCTCATTGACTCTCAAGGTTAATTCCCCTTTTTGGATGTCAATGAGGGTTCGTTCAGTTGCTAGGAAAGGTCTTCCTAGAATGAGAGTTGCACTCTTGTGCTCCACCATTTCCAATACTACAAAGTCAGTGGGAAAGGCAAATGGCCCAACCTTGACAATCATGTCCTCAATTACGCCTGATGGATATTTAATGGAGCCATCAGCAAGTTGGAGGCATATTCGGGTTGGTTTGACTTCTTTAGCTAAGCCAAGCTTTCTGATAGTGGATGCAGGTATTAGGTTGATACTTGCCCCAAGATCACATAGAGCTTTCTTGGTACAAGTACCCTCTAATGTGCATGGTATTATAAAGCTTCCAGGATCATTAAGCTTCTCTGGTAAGCTCTTTAAAATGACTGCACTGCATTCTTCAGTGAGAAAAACTTTTTCAGTTTCTCTCCAATCCTTCTTATGACTTAAGATCTCTTTCATGAACTTAGCATAAGAGGGTATTTGATCAAGTGCCTTTGCAAACGGAATCTTTATTTCAAGAGTCCTGAGATAGTCTGCAAAGCGGGCAAATTGCTTATCCTGTTCCACTTGGCAGAGTTTCTGAGGATAAGGCATCTTGGCTTTATACTCTTCGACCTTAGTTGCGGCAGGTTTATTTCCTACAGAAGTGGTTGGAGAAGCCTGCTTAAGGGGGTTGTTATCAGCACTTGCAAGTGTCTGACCCCTTTGTGGCATTTGAACGCCAGGATTGGGTGCTTTTTGGGCGTTTAACGCCAGATTGCAACCCTTTTCTGGCATTTGAATGCCAAAATTGGCTACCCATTGGGTGTTTAATGGCACTTTCTTACCCTTTTCTGGCGTTTGAATGCCAGAATCATTCCTCTCTGGGCTCTTACTGTCCTCAGAGGGATTTTGGGTAGTTGGTTGGTCATCCTCTGTCAGTTGTTCCTTTCTTAGTGATGCATGTGGAAACTATCTCTCAACAAATTTCCTTCGGCAAGTGTACCAAATTTGTCGTCAAGTAAAAACTCACAATTGAGTGAGGTCGAATCCCACAGGGATTGATTGATCAAGCAACATTAATTAGAAGAACATTTTAGTTGAGCGAATTCAGAATTTGGGTTGAGATTTGCAGAAAATGAAATGGCGGGAATGTAAATAACAAAAAAATTAAATGCTAGAATTAAAGGGCTGAAAGTAAATGACTGGAAGTAAATTGCAGAATTGTAAATGGGAATGGGGTGTTTGCTCATGAAAGTAAACGCAGAAATTAAAGAGAATGAGTGAGATTAGAATTGGGGAGTTCATTGGGCGCAGGAGATGTTGCAATTCTCTGGATCAAGTTCATTTTCATCTCTTCCTCAATCAATGCACTCATTGATCTCCTTGGCAATCTTAATTGATTGAATTACAATTTCTTGCAATTCAATCTCTCAAATCTTGATCAATAGCCAATTCCTTGGTCAATTGCTCATGAGAAGAGATGAAGTGTGGTCACTGATTATAACACATGCATTTCCCAAATCAAGTATTGAGAGGATTATAGTCACATATCCATCCAAACCCAATTTGGTCCAGCATGAGAAAGTATTTCTAGCTTGATCTCTTCATTCCTCTTTCAAGGCTCAGAAGAGATCCAAGTTTGAATAGCTTCTTTTCCAAGATAACTACCCAATGGGATGAAGATCGAAAGCTTTCAAGTAAAATCAAGAGAAAAGATAGAAGAAGAATAATGAAAACTAGTATTGATCCATCAAATTACAACAGAGCTCCCTAACCCAATGAAAGGGGTTTAGTTGTTCATAGCTCTAGAAAATGAAAACAAAGATGGAGAATACATCATAGAACTAGAAGAGTAAAATACAGAGAGTAGTGCCCTTTTCCAACTTTTCGAACTCTCTAAATAATTCAAAGCTACTCCTATATATACTACTCTTCTCAGCTTCTAGTAGGTTCTTCAAGTCTTGGGCCTTTGGATCTTGAGATTAAAGCAGTTCTCTTCTTTATTTGGGCTTGGTTTTTACTTGCAGAGAGAAAGTGTGAAGTGGGCAGAGACTTTAGCTCAGGACGTTTGGGGTGTTAACGTTTTAGTGAAAGTATGAGTTCGAGAACGTTAGTGACACTCAACATTGTCATTAACGTTCCAATGTACCCCTTTGCCTCATGTTAGAGCCCACGTTAACTAGGTTAACGTGGCTTCTAACGTGGCCTTGCCAACCTTCGAGAACGTTAGTGACATTCAACATTGTCACTAACGTTCCAATGTGCCCCAATGTCTCACGTTAGAGTCCACGTTAACTAGGTTAACGTGGCTTCTAACGTGGCCTTGCCAACCTTCGAGAACATTAGTGACACTTAACATTGTCACTAACGTTCCAATGTGCCCCTATGTCTCACGTTAGAGTCCACGTTCACTAGGTTAACGTAGCTTCTAACGTGGCCATTCTTAGCCATCCCCAACGTTAGTGACAATGTTGAGTGTCACTAACGTTGGCTCATCTTTCACTCATCAACGTTAGCTTTCCACGTTAACTAAGTTAACGTGGAAGTTAACTTGGCTCCTTGGGGTTTTGTGGTTGCTTCCAGCGTTAGTAACAATGTTGGGTGTCACTAACGTTGTCGACCACCCTTGCTTCTTATGTTAACTCCTACGTTAACCAAGTTAACGTGGGAGTTAACATGGTACATTGCACCTTAGGCCAACGTTAGTGACAATGTTGAGTGTCACTAACGTTGGCTTCCTTCCCCCTTTTAATGTTAGAGGCCACATTAACTAAGTTAACGTGGGCTCTAACGTGGCCACTTATGATCATTGGCCAACGTTAGTGATAATGTTAAGTGTCACTAACGTTGGCTCAAGTCCCTTCTTCACGTTAGAGTTCACGTTAACTTAGTTAACGTGACTCTTAACGTGGGCAATGATGGCTTCGAGAGCGTTATTGGCAATCACTTTTCTCATTAACTTTGCAAGTTACCTCCCATTCCACGTTAGTGTTAACGTTAATTAGATTAACATGACTGCTTAGTGGTTCTTCCTTGCTTCCTTTGGTCCTGAAATCAAGCAATAGAGTGCATCAAAGTTCTAGTCCAAGTCATGGGTAATGCAACATACAATTTGTTATAAAACTCATGCAAAATCCTCATGAAATCATGTAAAATTCACAATGTATGCTTGAATCAAGGTGTAAGTGAATATCTACCCAAAACTTAGCTTTATGCTGCTTTGAGTTGATACATTCAATGTCTTCCCACTCCTTAATTTAACAGCTTGGCATTCTTCTGTTATCTGTTTAGATAGTTGCTGTCTTGTTTGATTCAATTGTGCTTCCATATTCTTGTTAGCATTTTTAGTGTCTTGGAGCATCTCTTTAAATTCTGCTAATTGTTTTGTCATTAGGAGTAATTGTTGATTAAGCTAAATAATCTGTTCTTGAGGATTAGGATCAGTAATTACTGCCCTGGCCTC
This sequence comes from Arachis duranensis, assembly GCF_000817695.3. Lineage (NCBI taxonomy): Eukaryota > Viridiplantae > Streptophyta > Magnoliopsida > Fabales > Fabaceae > Arachis > Arachis duranensis. The sequence goes on along the minus strand of NC_029774.3, from coordinate 81,578,092 downwards.
TTCCTTTATGTAGGACTCACTGCTAGAGTACAAATATTGATTTCTAGCAACAGTATCTATGAGTTCTTGAGCCTCTTCAATCATCTTTCTCATGTGTATAGATCCACTAGCTGAGTGATCTAAAGACATCTGAGCTTTTTCTGTAAGCCCATAGTAGAAGATGTCTAACTGTACCCACTCTGAAAACACTTCAGAGGGGCATTTCCTTAGCATACCTCTGTACCTCTCCCAGGCATTATAAAGGGATTCATTATCCTCTTGTTTAAAGCCCTGGATGTCCAGCCTCAGCTGTGTCATCCTTTTTGGAGGGTAAAATTGATTCAGGAATTTGTCTGATAACTGTCTCCATGTTTTTACGCTTGCTGTGGGTTGGTTATTCAACCACATCTTAGCTTGATCTTTTACAGCAAATGAAAACAGTAATAATCTATAGACATCCTGATCCACCTACTATGTCAGCAATTTGTAAAAACTGTGCCAGAAACTCAGTAGGTTCTTCCTGTGGAAGACCAGAATACTGGCAGTTTTGCTGCACCATGACAATGAGTTGAGGATTTAGCTCAAAGCTACTTGCTTTAATGGGAGGTATAGAGATGCTACTCCCATATGCAGCTGTGATGGGGTTAGCATATGACCCCAGAGTCCTTCTGGACTGCTCAATTCCACTTAGGTCCATGATGGAGAAAGGGAGATGATGTGGATATTATTATATATTTTTTTTCGTTTTTAATTAAAAATGACCGAAAATAATAAAATAAATGGAAAAGAAAATAAAGTAAAATTTCGAAAACTAAAAGAAAATAAAATCAAAGCAAATTGAAAACTAAATCAATTAATTAATTAAAAAGATGTTGGAATTAGCAATTAAAAAGATATGATTGAAAATTATTTTGAAAAAGATTTGATTTTTGAAATGAGGAAAGAGAAAAACAACAAAATGACACCAAACTTAAAATTTTTAGAAAATCAAACACAAATTTTCGAAAATTTAAAGGAAAACACAAAGAAGATACCAAACTTAGAATTTTTTAAAGATCAAGAAGGGACTAAGAACATGCAAATTCGAAAAATTAAAAGAAAACAAAAACATGCAATTGACACCAAACTTAAAATATGAAACTAAACTCAAATACAAGACTCTAAACCAAAAAAAATAAAACAGTCCTAATCTAAGCAACAAGATACACCGTCAGTTTTCCAAACTCGAACAATCCCTCGCAACGGCGCCAAAAACTTGGTGCACGAAATCACAATCACACTTTTGCAATTCCGCACAACTAACCAGCAAGTGCACTGGGTCGTCCAAGTAATACCTTATGTGAGTAAGGGTCGATCCCACAGAGATTGTCGGCTTGAAGCAAGCTATGGTTATCTTGTAACTCTTAGTCAGGATATCAATAATTCTCAGGTTTAATTGTGAAAAGTAAAAGAACATGAAATAAATACTTGTTTTGTAGTAATGGAGAACATGTTGAGGTTTTGGAGATGCTTTGTCTTCCGAATCTCTGCTTTCCTACTGTCTTCTTCTTCATCCACGCAAGACACTTTCCATGGCAAGCTGTATGTAGGGTTTCACTGTTGTCAATGGCTACCTCCCATCCTCTCAGTGAAAATGTTCAACGCGCTCTGTCACAGCACGGCTAATCATCTGTCGGTTCTCAATCAGGTTGGAATAGAATCCAGTGATTCTTTTAATCACTAACGCCCAGCCTTCAGGAGTTTGAAGCTCGTCACAGTCATTCAATCCTCAAATCCTACTCAGAATACCATAGACAAGGTTTAGACCTTCCGGATTCTCTTGTATGCCGCCATCAATTCTAGCTTATACCACGAAGATTCTGATTAAGGAATCTAAGAGATATCCACTTAGTCTAAGGTAGAACGGAGGTGGTTGTCAGGCACATGTTCATAGGTGAGAATGATGATGAGTGTCACGGATCATCACATTCATCAAGTTGAGAAACAAGTGATATCTTAGAATGGAAGCAAGCATGATTGAATGAAAAACAGTAGTAATTGCATTAATCCATCAAGACACAGCAGAGCTCCTCACCCCCAACCATGGGGTTTAGAGACTCATGTCTTAGAAGATACAATAAGAAACGTGTAATGTGTCATGAGGTAAAGATACAATGTCAAAAGGTCCTATTAATAGTGAACTAGTAACCTAGGGTATACAGAAATGAGTAAATGACGTAAAAATCCACTTCCGGGGTCCACATGGTATGTGCTTGGGCTGAGCATTGAAGCTTTCATGTGTAGAGACTTTTCCTGGAGTTAAACGCCAGCTTTTGTGCCAGTTTGGGCGTTTAACTCCAATTTTTGTGCCAGTTCTGGCGTTAAACGCCGGAAATTCTGAAGCTGATTTGCAACGCCGGTTTGCGCCATCAAATCTCGGGCAAAGTATGGACTATTATACAGTGCTGGAAAGCCCAGGATGTCTACTTTCCAACTCAATTGAGAGCGTGCCAATTGGGCTTTTGTAGCTCCAGAAAATCTACTTCGAGTGCAGAGAGGTCATAATCCAACAGTATCTACAGTCCTTTTTCAGCCTCTGAATCAGATTTTTGCTCAGGTCCCTCAATTTCAGCCAGAAATTACCTGAAATCATAGAAAAACACACAAACTCATAGTAAAGCCCAGAAAAGTAAATTTTAAATAAAAACTAATAAAAACATACTAAAAACATACTAAAAACAGTGCCAAAAAGCGTATAAATTATCCGCTCATCATGCCCGAAACACAGTCCAAGATATAGTGCCTGCACATTATAGTTATTCTGAAGGGATGTGAGCGGGATACTCTTGCCACGGACCTCACATCTCAACGTAAGTAGGATAAACCAACCGTCCTTACGCCGCCGCCGCGACCTCGACAAGCGGGATTAACCAATCATCCTTGCCAGGCGCATAGCGTCTCAATAATCTCAGTTTAAAAGTAATACATCAGTGGATTTCAAAATCATTTTATTCAGTACTTAGTAGTTCACCACTTCCACAATTCATTGTCAGTAATCATCAATACTATATTCCACCTCCTCACTGAACCAAACCCGTCCTCGGTACTCCAAAAACCTAAGTCTCCATTTTCTAAATTTATGTAAACTTCATCTAATTAAGTAAATAATTCATTTTTATAAGTCCTTAAGCCTAAATACAAAGCATTACCCTTAAACTGCATCTTGGAGAAGTTTAGAAAGTTTGGAGAACCCTTAAAAACAAGGAAATCATTTTTTAGCAAAACAGGGGTCTCGCATACGCAAGCCCTTGCTCGCGTACTGATAAACCCCATTGTTAGGGTTTATCTTGTGCTTAATTTAGGGGATTTGTTAACCTTTCCTCACATTTATTCAATAAAATAGCATGGTTTCATGATTGTCTCCTAATTTGTGCTTAAGTGTGAAAAAATGCTTTTTAGGCCCTTAATTGCTAAATTTGATTCGCCTTTGATTCCACTAGATGCCTTGATGTGTTTGTTAGTGAACTCAGGTGGGAAAGGCTAGGAATGGATCAAAGGAATGAAGAGAAAAAGCATGCAAGTGGAGAAATAATGAAGAAATAAGGATTTGGGATGCTGAGATCGACGCGCACGCGCATCAGACGCGCAGGCGTGGATTGTGCAGTCGCATGGCGACGCGTACACGTACTTAACGCGTACACGTGGATAGGAAATTGCCAAGCGACGCGTACGCGTACATGGCGCGTATGCGTCGATGCTCACACGTGACCCACTTAAAGTGAATCCGCTTGGGCGATTTTTGGGCTTCCCAGGCCCAAATCCAACTCACCTCTAATGCTATTTAACCCAAGGATTGAAGGGGAATCACAACTTTTGAACCATTAGTTTTAGTTTAGTTTAGTTTTGGAGGGAACGTTAGTTTCTAGAGAGAGAAGATCTCTCTTCTCTCTAGAATTAGGATTAGGTTAGATCTAAATTAGGATTTCTTAGATCTAGGTTAATTTCATGCTTTTATTCACTTTTCCTTTTGTAATTCTTGTTCTTCTACATTTCCTCTCTCTAGCTTAGCATTTAATTCTTGTAATTCTCTACTTTTATGTTGATGCACTTTTGTTCTTCCATTTTCCTTTTATGCAATTTCATGTTTCATGTTCCTTTATTGCTTAATTGAATTGTTGTTGTTAGTTTTCTTGCAATTGAGTAGTGTAGGTTTACTTTTCTTTCAATTCTATCATGCTTGCTTTTTATACCTTCCAAGTGTTTGACAAAATGCTTGGAGGGATGTTAGAGTAGAATTTTATGCTCTTGGATTGGGATGGTAACTTAGGAACTCTTAAGTCACTAATGTCCAAGTAATTGATGATTGGGAGCCGATGACTCTAGCCATCACTAATTGATTTTGTGGATAGCTAGGACTTATGGACTTAGATTGATATAGCTCATTTGACTTTCCTTTACTAGTTAGAGGATGATTTAATGAGATTGATCCTTGCCAATTCTCATGTTGTGGTTAGTGATAGGGATAGAGATCCTTGACCAACAAACCTTGCCAAGACCTTTTTTTGTCATTTGATTTCCTTTTCCATTTATATTTCTTGTCTATTATCTCAAAAACCCCAAAACATAACTCTCACCAATAACAAGAATACTTTATTACAATTCCTAGGGAGAACGACCCGAGGTTTGAATACTTCGGTTAGTATTTTAGGGGTTTGTTACTTGTGACAACCAAATGTTTGTATGAAAGGATTATTTGTTGGCTTAGAAACTATACTTGCAACGAGAATTTATTTGTGAATTCTTTACCAACCAATTTTCTAATCATCAAAATGGCGCCGTTGCCGGGGAGTTGCAATGGTGTTGTGTTATTGGTTATTGTATATATGTGAATATTGTGAATATGTTTGCCTTTTTCTTCTTTTATAGTTTTTGGTAGTTTCAGGAGTTTGTTTCCTTGAATTGTTACTAGTTTTTGTTTTTTTTTTTTCTCTTACTATCATGAATTCTCACTTTGGCTATGAGTTTGGTTCTCATTATGTTGTAGGTGAGGGAAGATACAATGAAGATATGCATCAAGGATGGGACAACCAAAGGTGGGAGGAGTCATATGCATGTGATCAATCCTCTTGGCAACAACCTCCACTAATGCGCTATGAACAAGAGCCATTCTATGATGCATATCAATCCAATGGCTATGGTGAATCTCCTTGTGACTATCAAGAACCCTCACCATATGCCTATGAGTCATATTAATGCATGAAAACTTGTCTCTCAACAAATTTCCCTTCGACAAGTATACCGAATTATCGTCAAGTAAAAACTCACAATAGAGTGAGGTCGAATCCCACAGGGATTGATTGGTCAAGCAACTTTAGTTGGAAGAGTATGCTAGTTGCGCTAAATAGAATGTAGTTTGAGAATTGTAGAAAATTAAATGGCGGAAAAGTAAATAGCTGAAAATAAATTGCAGAATCTTAGATGGGGATTTGGAGAAATGAGCATGTAAATAAATGGAAGAAAGTAAAGAGAATGGGTAAGATCAGAAATGGGGAATTCATTGGGCTCAGGAGATGTTGTATTCTCCGGATCAAATTCATTTTCATCTCTTCCTCAATCAAAGCATCTATTGATCTCCTTGGCAATCTTAAGTGATTGGATTCCAATTCCTTGGCAACCCAATCTCTCTAAGCTTGAACAATTGCCCAATTCCTTGATTTAATTGCTCATGGGAAGAGATGAAGTGTGGTCACTGATTATACCACATGTATTTCAAAATCAAAGTGTTGGGAGGATTACATGTCACTATATCCGCCCAGACCCCAATTTGGTCCAACATGAGAAAGCATTTCTAGCATGATATCCTCATCCCTTTTCCAAGGCTCAGAGGAGATCCAATTATGGAGAGTTTCTTTTCCAAGACAACTAACCAATTGAATTAAGATCGAAAGCTTTCTGGTAAATCAAAAGAGAAGAAAGAAGAGGAGAATGAAAACTATAATTGATCCATCTAATTACAACAGAGCTCCCTAACCCAATAAAAGGGGTTTAGTTGTTCATAGCTCTAGAAATGGAAAATGGCAGAAAAGAATATATCCTTAGCTAAAAGTGTAGAAAAGTAAATATATAGAGGGTAGTTCTCCAAAGTGCCAAGCTTCTCTATAGTTCAAAACTACTCCTATATATACTACTTCTCTTGATCTTCTAGTGATTTCTTCAAGTCTTGGATGTGGGCCTTAGATCTTGAGTTGAAGCAGTTACAATCTTTAGTGGGCTCAGCTTGCAGAAAAGTATGAATTAAGCATGGGCATTAGTGAAGTTAACGTTAAGTGACATTGTGGGCTCGACAACGTTAGTGGCAATCACCTTTTTCACTAACGTTCCAACCCCATATAACCCACGTTAACTCCAACGTTAGTGGCACAAACGTGATCACTAACGTAGCCTTAAGCGTTATTAGGACTCACCTTTCCCAATAACGTTGCCTTGTGCCCCTTGTCCCTACGTTAGAGTTCACGTTTGAGTAACTAATGTGGCTCTTAACGTGGGTATGCCTCATCTTCGAGAGCGTTAGTCACACTTACCTTTGTCACTAATGCTCCAAGTGCCCCTACTATCCACGTTAGAGCTCACGTTAACTAAGTTAACGTAGCCACTAACGTGGTAGTGAATGCCATCTCTAACGTTAGCGACAAAGGTGAGTGTCACTAACGTTGGCTCATCAATCTTAGCTCCACGTTAACTTTCACGTTAGTGGTCTTAACGTGACCACTAACGTGGGCAATGCTAGTTTGATCCAATGTTAGTGACAAAGGTGAGTGTCACTAACGTTGGCATTGTTCCTCTATTCCACGTTAGAGTTCATGTTAACTAAGTTAACGTGACTCTTAACGTGGCTCATTGCCATATCTTGGAGCGTTAGTGGTGTTTACGTTTACCACTAACGTTGGAGCTTTCTTTGTCTCCACGTTAACTACTACGTTAACCTAATTAACGTGGCAATTAAAGTGGCCTTATGATGGCTTCGCAGGCGTTATTGGTGATCACTTTTCTCATTAACGTTGCAAGCTCTTCCCCATTCCACGTTAGTGGTCACATTAACTAGGTTAACGTGGCTACTAACGTGGTTCTTCCTTGCTTCCTTTGTCCTGAAATCAAGCAAATAAAGTGCATCAATGCTCTAGTCAAAGTTATGAGATTATGCATCATTAATTTGTCATTCAATTCTTGCAAAATCCTCATGAAATCATGTGAAATTCACAATAGTTGCTTGAATCAAGGTGTGAGTGTATTTTCATCCAAAACTTGCCTTATTCTCTAAGAAAATGCATGAAACTACCTTAAAACAGTAAAAAAAGGTCAGTGAAACTGGCCTAAATGCCCTGGCATCACATATCCTCAAGATAGCTCTCAACCATACTCACAAGGCCCCTACCACCAAACACCTCCATTTGACCCTAATCCTTATCCACCATACCAACCACATTTTGAACTATATGAGCCACACATAGAACCACCACCATTCCAACATCAATACTCCCAAGAACCACGTCAATATACACTACTACCTTACCAAGAAGAACCACTTTTCTATCATGAACCCTTTCTCAAAAAAAATGAACCCTCCTATCCACCCCAATCTCCAATGGATGAAACCCTTGGCCTTATACTTCAAGGGCAAAGAGAGATGCAAAGGGAGACACAAGAATTTGTGGCTACCTTGACCGAGGTAGTAAGCCGATTAGCCTCCCAATGCTTGAGTACTCAATGCACTCCCATGGTCACATGTGGAGAATCAATTGAAGCGTATTGCATGAAGGAGAGATTGGAAACTCTGGTTGAGAAGGAGGAATGCTATGTTGTATTAGAACAATTGAAGAAGCCTATGACCATTGAAGAAGTGGAAGAAGTGGTTGAAGACCTAGGAGATGCGGAACCTCTATGGGAAGCTAAAATCATAGAGAATTCTTCCAAGAAGATTGAAATTGATGTTAAAGAGGAAAGTGCACAACTTTCAAAACAATTTTTGAATAAAGAATTGGAAGAAATGAAGCAAGAATTAAGTTTCCTTGGTGATGAAGATCATGCATCCGACCTTCTTGGTGGTGAATCCTTTGAACTTGAAGAACCTTATCCCAATGAGATAGAAAGCAATATGGAGATAGATTTCTCTTTTCCTCCCATTTATGGCTTGAGTGATGGAGAAGAGTTAGATGAAATTGATGAACAAAGGATTGAAGTTGAAGTAGTTTGTGAAGAAGTGGAGGTAACCAAGGAAGAACAGAAGGGAGTAAAGATTGCAAGGTCATTGGAGACACCTCTCCCCAAGCCATAACCATTCATTCCTTCATTCAAGTGGGTAAATCTCTTACCCTTAAGCTTCATTGTTCCCCTTGAATATGGTTTGATTGAAATAGATGGTCAACTTAAACATCTTTGTGGCTTTAAGAGCAAAAGGGAGATGGTTAGTGGCTGGCATTGTAAGTCAAAGTCCATGATGGTTACATGCTCAAGACTTAAGAGCATAGGTTGGTGTAGAACTAAAGTGCATGGGTCTAGAAGGATGTTTGGTAACTTCATTAAGAAATCATCTTGCTTGTCACCTGGACGAATTAATGAGAATCGACTTGAAGACGGGTGTGAAAATAAAGTGTGGGATCCTGGATTATAGGATGAGGATCACCTTTGGGAGCCCATGATTTGTGAGGAACTACATCAAAGCTTGGAGTTATTAATTTTGAAGAATGGTGCTTATGGGAGACTCAAGCATTGGTGGATGTTCCAAGATGAGTACAAACATAAGCCATCTTGATGAGGAGCTCCCCAAAAGTCCAACTTAAGGACAATAAACAAAAGTGCTAGGTGGGACACACCCCACCATGGTAAAATCTTTCCTTTTTCTCTTTTCTAAATATTGGTCAAATTAGTTTAATTTCATGTTTTTATTCGTTTGTTGAGTTTAGTTGGTAGTTTGGTATGTTAAATAAGGTTTTATGGTGTTTTGGTAGCTGTTTGGAGGTTTGGAAGGCTTGGTTTGGTGCAAGAACTTGGAAAAATTTTGAAAAACAGAGCACCAACTCATGCGTACGCGTCATCCACGCGTACGCGTGACCCAAGCATTTTCGACCATCCACACGCACGCGTGCTATACGCGTACGCATGGATCAAGAAGTTTCAACCCTCCATACATCCACCCGACAGTTACGCCTGCACTGTGGGAACATTGTGCTTGAGGCACAAGTCAACCCACACATACGCGTGAAAGACGCGTACGTGTGAAAGACACGTACGCGTGAAAGACGCGTACGTGTCTGATAAGAGGCCTAAAGTGGGTTTGGAATTATCTCAAAATAAGATTGGCGTTGTAAGTATAGTTCCAAACCCAACAATTGACCAATATCAAATTTAAATCTAAAAATGTCACAATCAATACAAAAATACCGGGAGTTTTAAATCCCAGGTCGTCTTCCCTAGAAGTTGTAATTGAGTGTCATGTTATTGGCTATTAGTGGAATGGGGGTCGATGGCATGAGTTTACAAGGAATATAAAGTGCAATGAAATAAAAAGGCAAGGAAATGTAAATGGCAAGAAAGGTAAATAACAAGAAAGTAACTTAACATGCAAGTAAAAGCAATGCAAGTAGAATTTGAATGCCAAAAAGAGCTCTTGGTGAGAATTGGGTAATTAGGACTTTCTATCCTAGTAGTGGACCAAAAACATGGTAATTATGTGTGAATTAATCCTAATTAGTCAACCCTACATCGAAGGTAAGTCAACTAGGCATAATTAATCTCAATCCCTAAGTCTTAAGTCAACACTAAGGGGGTCACCTAGAGTCAAGGGAGACCAAATTAATAAACAACCCACACACAATGTGGAATGGACATCCACCACTCAAGCTCACCCAAACCACACAAATTCCCAACCAAGAGTGAGAAAAACTATGCAAAAGTCCAACCAAGCATTTTATCAAACACTTGGTGGCTATGAAAATAAAACATCGTAAAATGACAAGAAATAATAAATGCTACAACTACCAAGTAAGGAAAGTAAAGATAGCAACTCAATAAAGCAATAAAAGACATAAAAACTGAAATTACATTAAATGTAAATTAAGATAACAAGAGTGTGCATGAACATAAAAATAACCAAAATGAGAAATTAACAAGATAACATAAGGGAATTAAGACAATAAAACAAAGAAAGGTAGAAGAAACTAGAATAAAAACAAGAATTAAAAGTAGCAATTACAAGGAAATTAAACAAAAAACCCTAGGTTCAAGAGAGAAGGGGGAACTTCTCTTTCTACAAAATGAACTACATTATGCTAAACTAAACCCTAATTGCTCCCCCACCCCCATTCATTTCTCTTCACTTTGGCCTTAAATAACTTCAGAAAATGAGTTGGACTGGGTTTTGGAGGCCTAGAATTTGCCCCCAGCGATTTGCATTAATGACCTCACGCATATGCATGTGTGCGTACACACGACCTACTATGCATACACACAGTTGCACGGAAATCCCATCGTGCGTACGCACGACACTTGTTGCATACGCATCCTTGCATGAAGTCACCGTTGTGCGTACGCACGCATCACTATGCGTATGCACCTTTGCAGTAGCTTCCAAACCTCATTTTCTTCATGATTTCTCCCTTTGCATGATTTTCTCTTCACTTCTTCCATCCCATACTTGCCTTGGAAACCTGAAATCACTCAACAAATACACCAAGGCACCAAATGGGATTAAATTGTTTTAATTTTAGCAATTTTAATGCCTAAAAAGCATGTTTTCACAATTAAGCATAATTTAGGAAGAAATCTCAAAAGCATTCTATTTAGATGAATAAATATGGGTTTATGTGATGAAATCCACTCAAATCAAACTAAAATATATCATAAAATATGGACTCATCAATTCCCCCACACTTAAACAATAGCATATCCTCATGCTAAACCAACCAAAGGATAAATGTAGGGGAAAATGATTTATTAAATGCAACTAACTACATGCATGCAACTATGTATGTATTATTTATAACTATATATCTATCTATAGTGTCTACATGAAATTGGTGAAAAAAAAAACAATCAAATTCCCAAGCAAATATAGACAAATAGGGCCAAGGAAAGAATTAATTCAATGCAAGCAAAATATAAAGAATTGATTAAAGACATAAAAAATGAAGCAACTTGCAAGAATACATGATAAGAAGCATGGAAACATAGAGTTGAGTAATTGAACTAATGAGCGGATATTTTATACGCTTTTTGGGGGTAATTTCATGTAGATTTTAGTATGTCTTAGTTAGTTTTTAGTAGATTTTTATTAGTTTTTAAGCAAAAATCATATTTCTGGACTTTACTATAAGTTTGTGTGTTTTTCTTTGATTTCAGGTATTTTCTGGCTGAAATTGAAGGAGCTGAGGAAAACTCTAATTCAGGCTGAAAAAGGACTGCTGATGTTGTTGGATTCTGACCTCTCTGCACTCGGAATGGACTTTTTGGAGCTACAGAAGTCCAATTTGCGCGCTTTTAATTGGGTTGGAAAGTAAACATCCAGGGCTTTCTAGAAATATATAATAGTTCATACTTTGCACGAAAATAGATGACGTAAACTGGCATTCAACGCCAATTCCATGTTGTAGTCTGGCGTTTAGCGCCAGAAATAGGTTACAACCTGGTGTTCAACTCCAGAAACAGCCCAGGCACGTGGGAAGCTTAAGTCTCAGCCCCAGCACACACCAATGGGCCCCAGAAGTGGATTTTTGCACTATCCATCTTAGTTTACTCATTTTCTGTAAACCTAGGTTACTAGTTTAGTATTTAAACAACTTTTAGAGACTTATTTTGTATCTCATGACATTTTTAGATCTGAATTTTATACTCTTTGACGGCATGAGTCTCTAAACCCCATTGTTGGGGGGTGAGAAGCTCTGCAGCGTCTCGATGAATTAATGCAATTATTCTGTTTTCCATTCAAACATGCTTGTTCCTATCTAAGATGTTCATTCGCGCTTCACTATGAAGAAGGTGATGATCCGTGACACTCATCACCTTCCTCAATCCATGAACGTGTACCTGACAACCACCTCCGTTCTACATTAGATTGAATGATTATTTCTTAGATTTCTTAATCAGAATCTTCGTGGTATAAGCTATAATTGTTAGCGACATTCATGAGGATCCGGAAAGTCTAAACCTTGTCTGTGGTATTCCAAGTAGGATTCAGGGATTGAATGACTGTGACGAGCTTCAAACTCGCGATTGTTGGGCGTGATGACAAATGCTAAAGAATCAATGGATTCTATTCTGGCATGATGGAGAACCGACAGATGATTACCCGTGCTGTGACAGAGCATTTGGACCATTTTCACTGAGAGGATGGGAAGTAGCCATTGACAACGGTGACACCCTACATACAGCTTGCCATGGAAGGAGCCTTGCATTTATGAAAGTGAGGAAGCATTATGTTACAGAAATTCAAAAGACAAAGCATCTCCAAAACACTAACATATTCTCCATTATTGAGTAACAATTATTTATTTTATGCCCTTTCACTTTTTACAATTGAACTTGAAAAACACTGTTGTTGGTATCCTGACTAAGAATAATAAGATAACCATAGCTTGCTTCAAACCAACAATCTCGTGGGATTCGACCCTTACTCACGTAAGGTATTACCTGGATGACCCAGTGCACTTGCTAGTTAGTTGTGCGGATTGCAAAAGTGTGATTGCAATTTCGTGCACCAAGTTTTTGGCACCGTTGCCGGGGATTGTTTGAGTTTGGACAACTAAAGGTTTATTTTGTTGCTTAGATAAGGAATAATTTATTTTTGTTGCTATAGAGTCATTAAATCTGAGTCCATTATTTTCTTTTCAAAAATTTTTCAAAAATATTATTTTTCCTTATTAATTTTTAATTTTTTTTATGTGAGTTTAGTTTTATATTTTAAGTTTGGTGTCAATTGCATATTTTATATTTTCTTTTAAATTTTCGAATTTGTGTTCTTTATTCTTCCTTGATCTTCAAGTTGTTCTTGTTTATTTTTCTTGTTTGATCTTTGGTTTTTCTTGTTTTGTGTCTTTTCTTGTTTTTCTTGTGCTCTTTCAAAACATTAGTTTTCAAAAAATTATTTTTAGTTATTAAAAATACCTTTTTAAAACACCTTACATTTATAGCTCAATTGGCTAGAGCGTTGGTCTATGTTCTTGATAATTGGGTACCTTCTTTTTAAAATCTTTTTCAAAAATAATTTTCTTTGATTGAATCTTGTGCCAAACTTTAAGTTTGGTGTTTTCTTGTTAATCTTTCTTTAATTTTCGAAAATTTTATTGTCCTCCAAAATTTTTGAAAACAAGGAGCATTAAATCTAAAAATTTTAAGTCTTGTGCCTTTTGTGTGTTTTTCTCTTTCATCATAAAAATTCAAAATTCAAAAAAAATATATTTTCATTTAATTATTCATTATTTTCAAATCCTTTTGGTTGACTTGGTCAATTTTTTTTTAAAATCATATCTTTTTCAAAACTTCCTAACCACTTTTTCTCTCTCTTTAATTTTCGAAAATTATATCCAAAATTTTTCATATCTTTTCAATTAATTAATTATTTTCATTTTCAATTTTTTTTATTTTATTTGGTTTTCTAATTTTCGAATTTTCATTTAATTTTTCATTTATTCTATTTTATCTTCCTTTTAATTTCCGATATTCAAAAAAAAATTTAAATCCACATTACCTCCTTTACTCCAACATGGACCTAAGTGGAATTGAACAGTCCCGAAGGACTCTAGGGTCATATGCTAACCCTACTACTGCTTCATATGGGAGTAGTATCTGTATACCCTCCATTGGAGTCAGTAGTTTTGAGTTGAATCCTCAGCTCATTATCATGGTGCAGCAAAGTTGCCAGTATTCCGGTCTTCCACAGGAAGAACCTACAGAGTCTCTGGCACAATTTTTACAAATTGCTGACACAGTACATGATAAGGAAGTAGATCAGGATGTCTACAGATTATTACTATTTCCATTTGCTGTAAAGGACCAAGCTAAGAGGTGGTTAAATAACCAACCTAAAGACAGCATAAAGACATGGAAATAGCTGTCAGAAAAATTCCTGAATCACTATTTTCCTCCAAAACAGATGACACAGCTAAAGTTGAGCATCCAAGGCTTCAAACAAGAAGATAATGAATCCCTTTATGATGCCTGGGAGAGATACAAAGAGATGCTAAGAAAATGCCCCTCTGAAATGTTTTAAGAGTGGGTACAGTTAGACATCTTCTACTATGGGCTTATAGAAAGAGCTTAGATTTCTCTAGACCACTCAGCTGGTGGATCCATACACATGAGAAAGACAATAGAAGAAGCTCAAGAGCTTATTGATACAGTTGCCAGAAATCAGCATCTGTACCTAAGCAGTGAATCTTCCATCAACGAAGAGGCTAAAACAGTAACTACTGAACTCACTCCTACAGATCAAGCTGCTGACTTCAATCAGCAATTAGATGTTCTAACAAAATAGTTAGCCGAATTCAAGGAGATACTACAAGAAACAAGAATGGCTAATATGAATATGGAAGTACAGTTGAAGCAAACAGAACAGCAGTTATCAAAATAAATAATAGAAGAGTGCCAAGCAGTTCAATTAAGAAGTGGGAAAACATTAAATACCTTACTTCAAGATAGCAGGAAGCCAAGAATTGAGCAAACTACCTAAAATCCATCTGAGGAAAGTAAGAGCCCAGAGAGGAATAATTCAGGCGCTCAAACGCCAGAAAATGGGTGAAAAACTGGCGTTGAATGCCCAAACCATGCTCAGTCCTAGCACTCAACGCCAGAAACAAGCAAAGAATTGGCGTTGAATGCCCAAAGAAAGCACAGTTCTGGCGTTCAGACGCCAAAAATAGGTGAGGAGTTAGCGTCTAACGCCATTCCAGCTTCCACCCCTGGCATTCAAACGCTAGTGGGAGATCAGACACATACAAGTGCTGATAGCAACCCCTCTAAAAAGGCTTCTCAACCCACATCTGTAGGTAATAAACCTACAGCAACTAAGGTTGAGGAATACAAAGAAAAAATACCTTATCCTCAGAAACTCCACCAAGCGGAATAGGATAAGCAATTTGCCCGCTTTGCAGACTATCTCAGGACTCTTGAAATAAAGATTCCATTTGCAGAGGCACTTGAGCAAATACCCTTTTATGCTAAGTTCATGAAAGAGATCTTAAGTCATAAGAAGGATTGGAGGGAAACTGAAAAAGTTTACCTCACTGAAGAATGTAGTGCCGTCGTTCTGAAAAGCTTGCCTGAGAAACTTAAAGATCCCGGAAGCTTTATGATACCATGCACATTAGAGGGTACTTGTACCAAGCAAGCTCTATGTGATCTTGGGGCAAGTATCAACCTAATACCTGCATCTACTATCAAAAAGCTTGGTTTGACTAAAGAAGTCAAACCAACCTGGATATGTCTCCAACTTGCTGATGGCTCCATTAAATACCCATCAGGCGTGATTGAAGACATGATTGTCAAGGTTGGGCCATTTGCCTTTCCTACTGACTTTGTGGTGCTGGAAATAGAAGAGCACAAGAGTGCAACTCTCATTCTAGGAAGACCTTTCCTAGCAACTGGCCGAACCCTTATTGACGTTCAAAAAGGGGAAGTAACCCTGAGAGTCAATGAGGATGAGTTCAAGTTGAATGTTGTCAAAGCTGTGCAGCATCTAGACACCCCAAATGACTGCATGAGCATTGATATTATTGACTCTTTGGTAAAATAGGTCAATATGACTGAGAGTCTTGAATCAGAGCTAGAGGATATCTTTAAAGATGTTCAGCTTGATCTAGAGGAATCAGAGAGAATAATAGAACCTCAGAAAATCCCTCAGGAAGAGGATAAACCTCCTAAACTCGAGCTCAAACCATTACCACCATCCCTGAAATATGCATTTCTCAGAGAAGGTGATACCTTCCCTGTGATCATAACCTCTACCTTAGAGCCACAGGAAGAGGAAGCACTAATTTAAGTGCTAAGGACACACAAGACAGCCCTTGGGTGGTCCATCAGTGATCTTAAGGGCATTAGCCCAGCCAGATGCATGCACAAAATCCTATTGGAGGGTGACACTAAGCCAGTGGTTCAACCACAGAATCGGCTTAATCCAGCCATGAAGGAGGAGGTGTAGAAGGAGGTCACTAAATTACTAGAGGCTGGGATTATTTATCCTATTTCTGATAGCCCCTGGGTAAGCCCTGTTTAAGTCGTCACTAAGAAGGGTGGTATGATAGTGGTTCATAATGAAAAAAATGAATTGGTTCCTACAAGAACAGTTACAGGGTGGCGTATGTGTATTGATTATAGAAGGCTCAATACAGTTACCAGAAAGGATCATTTTCCTTTACCCTTCATAGACCAGATGCTAGAAAGACTAGCAGGTTATGAATACTACTGCTTCCTGGATGGATATTCAGGTTATAATCAAATTGTAGTAGATCCCCAGGATCAAGAGAAAACAATATTCACATGTCCATCTGGAGTATTTGCATACAGAAGGATGCCATTTGGTCTGTACAATGCACCTGCAACCTTTCAAAGGTGCATGCTCTCAATTTTCTCTGATATGGTGGAAAATTTTCTGGAAGTCTTCATGGATGACTTTTCAGTATTTGGAGACTCATTCAGCTCCTGTCTTGACCATATAGCACTTGTTCTAAAGAGGTGCCAAGAGACTAACCTGGTTTTAAACTGGGAGAAATGTCACTTTATGGTGACTGAAGGAATTGTCCTTGGGCACAAAATTTCGAACAAGGGAATAGAAGTGGATCAAGCTAAGGTAGAGGTAATTGAAAAATTACCACCACCTACCAATGTTAAGGCAATCAGAAGCTTTCTGGGGCATGCAGGATTTTGGAGGTTTATAAAGGATTTTTCAAAAATTGCGAAACCTCTGAGTAATCTGCTAGCTGCTGACACGCCATTTATCTTTGATAAAGAGTGTCTACAAGCATTTGAAACTCTGAAAGCTGGACATTACCATTTGAATTAATGTGTGATGCCAGTGACCATGCCATTGGTGCAGTGTTGGGGCAAAGGCATGACAAGCTTCTGCACGTCATTTATTATGCCAGTCATGTTCTAAATGACGCACAGAAGAACTACACAACCACAGAAAAAGAGTTACTTGCAGTGGTTTACGCCATTGACAAGTTCAGATCTTATTTAGTAGGATCAAAAGTGATTGTGTACACTGACCATGCTGCTCTTAAATATCTACTCACAAAGCAGGATTCAAAACCTAGACTCATAAGATGGGTGTTGCTTCTGTAAGAGTTTGATATAGAAATAAGAGACAGAAAAGGGACAGAGAATCAAGTAGCAGATCACCTGTCCCGAATAGAACCAGTAGAAGGGGCGTCCCTCCCTCTTACTGAGATCTCTGAAAACTTTCCGGATGAGCAACTCTTTGCCATCCAGGAGGTGCTATGGTTTGCAGACATTGCAAACTACAAGGCAGTAAGATTCATACCCAAAGAGTACAGTAGGCAGCAAACAAAGAAATTGATCACGGATGTAAAGTACTATCTTTGGGATGAACCATATCTCTTCAAGAGATGTGCAGACGGAGTAATCTATAGATGTGTGTCGAAAGAAGAAGCACAGAAGATCCTCTGGCACTGCCATGGATCACAGTATGGTGGACATTTTGGAAGTGAGCGACCAGCCATAAGAGTCCTTCAATGTGGCTTCTACTGGCCTACTCTCTATAAAGACTCCCGAGTGTTTGTACTTAATTGTGACAGTTGCCAAAGATCTGGCATCTGCCTCACAGTTATGCCATGCCTCAACAAGGGATCTTGGAGATTGAGTTGTTTGATGTATGGGGTATTGACTTCATGGGGCCATTCCCACCATCATACTCAAACACTTATATTCTGGTGGCAGTGGATTATGTATCCAAATGGGTGGAAGCTCTAGCAACACCCACTAATGATACTAAGACAGTGCTGAAATTCCTCCAGAAACACATCTTCAGCAGATTTGGTATCCCTAGAGTACTAATCAGTGATGGGGGCACTCATTTCTGCAATAAACAGCTTTACTCTGCTTTGGTTCGATATGGAGTTAGCCACAGGGTAGCCACTCCATATAGAACAGCATTCAAGACTCCTATAGGGACCTCTCCATACCAGCTTGTGTATGGAAAGGCCTGTTACTTGCCAGTGGAACTAGAACATAAGGCCTACTGGGCAACCAGATTCCTAAACCTTGATGCCAAGTTAGTTGGAGAAAAACGATTGCTCCAGTTAAATGAGCTAGAGGATGTCATACTCAATGCTTTTGAGAATGCAAAAATTTACAAAGAGAAAGCAAAAAGATGGCATGAAAAGAAATTGTCATCCAGAGTCTTTGAGCCAGGGCAGAAAGTTCTGCTGTTTAATTATAGGCTCAGATTATTCCCCGAGAAATTGAAATCCCGGTGGAGAGGTCCATATGTGATTACAAGCGTGTCACCATATGGATACGTGGAGCTTCAGGATAATAATTCTAACAAAAAGTTCATTGTTAATGGACAGAGAGTTAAACATTATCTTGAAAGCAATTTTGAGTAAGAATGCTCAAAACTGAGACTTGATTAAAGCTCAGTAATAGTCTAGCTAAAGACAATAAAGAAGCGCTTGCTGGGAGGCAACCCAGCCATTTACAAGGCTTATTTGTTAATTAATTTATTTTTACAGGTTTATGTCAATTATCTTCAAGGTAAAATAGTAATTGCTTGAGTTCACAGAGTTACAGAAGGATTCAGATGATGAAACAATAAAAAGGTAGCTCACTGGTTCGAAAAAGCCAGTAAAAGCTATTTTGGGCGTTGAACGCCCAAAAGAAGCATCTACTGGGCGTTCAACACCAGTAAGGATAGCCATCTGGGTGTTAAACGCCAGAAATGAGCATCTTCTGGGCGTTGAACGCCAGAAAGAAGCACCTTCTGGGCGTTTAACACCAGATTTACAACATCCTGGGCGTTTAGAAAAATGCCCAGTGACAAAGGAGTTCCTGGCATTCAACGCCAAAAAGAAACAACAGCTGGACATTGAACACCAAGGAGAAGCTGCACATGGGCGTTAAATGCCCAAAACATGCAGCGTTTGGGCGTTTAACGCCAGGATGGTGGGGAGGAGGTAAATTTGTTTTTACTTCACAATTTTTTAATTTTTTTATGTTTCAATTCATGATTTCTTGCATAAACATGTTCTAAACTCTCATCCTTCAATTCCAAAAATTTTAATCCTAATTTCTAAAATCCCTTTTTCAAAAATATCAAATGTATCTTAATCCATAAACACAAATCTTTTTCCAATCCAATCCAACTCTTTTTCAAAATTTTCAAAACTCAATTATCTTTTAAAATCTTTTTCAAAATAAAAATTCAGATTTATCTTTTTCAAATATCATTCACAACTTTTTATTTTTAAATTATATATTTTTCTTATCATATTTATCTTTTGTAAATCATATCTTCTACCTTATCTTTTTAAAATTTTCGAAAAAACCCTCCCCCCTCCCTTTTAAATCCACATTCGGCCTCCCTCCTCTCATCCACCATTCGACACTTGCTCTCCGTCTATCCCTCTCCTTTCCTTTCTTTTGCTTGAGGACAAACAAACCTCTAAGTTTGGTGTGTTTATCCGTGATCACTAAACCATACCTACGAAGATCATGGCTCCTAAAGGAAAACAACCCAATCCAAGAGGCAAGAAAGAGAGTATTCCAAAACCACTTTGGAATCAAGGGAAGTTCTTAACCAAAGAACATTCAGACCATTACTACAAAATAATGGGTCTAAGATCAGTGATCCCAGAAGTCAAATTCGATCTGAAAGAAGATGAATATCCGGAGATCCAAGAGCAAATTCAAAATAGGAACTGGGAAATCCTAGCTAATCCTGAAACAAAAGGGGATGGAATATGGTTCAGGAGTTCTACGCTAATCTATGGCAAATAGACAGGCAGAGAATATCTGGAACTGCCCTCTATGACTATCAGACCTTGGTCAGAGAAAAGATTGTTCACATTCACCCTGACAAAATTAGGGAGAACTTTAAGCTGCCTCAGCTGAAAGATAACCCAGACTCCTTTAATAGGAGAATGATGAGAACAAACAAGGGCCTGAACAATATTCTAGAGGATATATGCATCCCCGGAGCCAGGTGAACCACCAGCACCACGGGCATCCCAAATCAACTCAAGAGAGAAGATCTCAAACCAGAAGCCAGAGGCTGGCTGGACTTCATTGGGCGTTCTATATTGCCCACTAGCAACCGTTCCGAAGTCACTGTTAAAAGAGCAGTGATGATTCACTGCATTATGTTGGAAAAAGAAGTAGAAGTTCATTAGTTAATTTCGTGTGAACTTTACATAATAGCAAACAAGAAATCCAAAGACGCCAAATTGGCTTATCCAATCCTAATCTCTATGCTATGTAAAGATGCTTGAGTAAAGATGGGAATAACTGAATATATCTCAGTTAAGCGACCAATCACCAAAATATCAATGGAAAAACAACAAGTGCAGGATGACCTCATCAAAAGGAAAGCACAGGAATTCTTCCCAGAAATCCCTCAATTTGAATAATGGGAGCATCTTAAAGCATCTGTTACCAAGTTGCAAGAAGCTATGGACCAAATAAAGGAAGAACAGAATAATCAAAATAGCATGCTTTGCAAATTGCTTAGGGAACAAGAAGAGCAAGGGCGTGACTTAAAAGAAATGAAGCGTCAAAAATTATCTCTTGTAGGACCAAGCACCCCACAGACTATAGGAACATCCACTTCCCAAAATAAAGGTTGTTGAGTTCTAATTTTAGCTTTAACTCTATGATAGTTGTTATTATAGGAATTTACCTTAGAAGTTATATATAAGTAGTGGTAATTAGTATATCTATTTTGAATTTATCGTCAATTAAGTTATAATTTATTTTTCTCATCATCATCAAACATGAATAAAATAGTAGATTTTTAGAATAAAGAGGCAACTTATATTTTTTGAGTATTTAATAAGAAAAATTCTAATTAATTATATGTGGTGGCAATACTTTTTATCTTCTGAATGAATGCTTGAACAGTGTATATTTTTTATCTTGAATTTTATGAATGTTAAAATTATTGGTCCTGAAAGAATGATGAACAAAGAGAAATATTATTGCTGATATGAAAAATCATGAAATTGATTCTTGAAGCAAGAAAAAGCAGTGAAAAAAAAATTACAAGGAATCATTGGATAAAGAAAAAGAAAAAGCCAATAGCCCTTAAAACCAAAAGGCAAGGGTAAAAGGATCCAAGGCTTTGAGAACTAATGGATAAGAGGGCCTAAGGAAATAAATCCAAGCCTAAGCGGCTAAATCAAGCTGTCCCTAACCATGTGCTTGTGGCATGCAGGTCCAAGTGAAAAGCTTGAGACTGAGTGGTTAAAGTCGTGATCCAAAGTAGAATGAGTGTGCTTAAGAAATCTGGACACCTCTAATTGGGGACTTTAGCAAAGCTAAGTCACAATCTGAAAAGGTTCACCCAATTATGTGTCTGTGGCATTTATGTATCCGGTGGTAATACTGGAAAACATAGTGGTTAGGGCCACGGCCAAGACTCATAAAGTAGCTGTGTTCAAGAATCAACATACTAACTTAGGAGAATCAATAATACTATCTAAATTATAGGTTCCTACGGATGCCAATCATTTTGAAATTCAAAGGATAAAGTGAGATGCCAAAACTGTTCAGAAGCAAAAAGGTACTAGCCCCGCTCATCTAATTAGAATCTGAGCTTCACTTAAAACTCTGAGATATTATTGCTTCTTCATTTCTTTTTATCCTATTTTATTTATCTAGTTGCTTGAGGACAAGCAACAGTTTAAGTTTGGTGTTGTGATGAGCAGATATTTTATACGCTTTTTGGGGGTAATTTCATGTAGGATTCAGGGATTGAATGACTGTGACGAGCTTCAAACTCACGATTGTTGGGCATGATGACAAACGCAAAAGAATCAATGGATTCTATTCCGGCATGATCGAGAACCGACAGATGATTAGCCGTGCTGTGACAGAGCATTTGGACTATTTTCACTGAGAGGATGGGAAGTAGCCATTGACAATGGTGACACCCTACATACAGCTTGCCATGGAAGGAGCCTTGCATTTATGAAAGTGAGGAAGCATTATGTTACAGAAATTCAGAAGACAAAGCATCTCCAAAACTCCAACATATTCTCCATTATTGAGTAACAATTATTTATTTTATGCCTTTTCACTTTTTACAATTGAACTTGAAAAACACTGTTGTTGGTATCCTGACTAAGAATAATAAGATAACCATAGCTTTGATGCATTCGCATATTTACCATTTTACTTAGTTAGTTTAGTTAGTTTTAGCTTTGCTTTATTCATTTTCTTTGAAATAAATAGACAAATTTGTGAACTTTTCCTCCATGCATTCATGAACCAAGAATTTAGTGAAATTTGACATAATCCATGCAAATGATTCAAGAAGCTTATATGCAAATTAAGGTGAATGATTTCCTTGAAATTTAATGCATGAGATGGCAAAACTTTGAGAAAAGCTCTTTGGTTTATGATAGGTGATGAAGCAAGAAGACAATGATGCAAGGAAATCTTGGAGCAAGAAGGAGATGTATGTTGCCAACTTGATCCTCAAGTTGGCAATGCCCAATTGATGCAACCAGGATGAGAGAGCACGTTGGCAACTTGGTTTCCAAGTTGCCAACGCCCAAAGTGGTGCTGCCAGGAGGTGTAGCACGTTGGCAACTTGGAAACCAAGTTGGCAACGTGCTAGTGCACAATCAGCGGAAATTGCAGCCTGACCTTCCCCTCTTCAAGGATGAATATCTTGAACCACAAGGATCCAATTGGCATGATTCCAATTGCGTTGAGAAGCTGACATCAAGAGCTTTCCAACGATATACAATAGTCCATAA
>NC_029774.3:81551521-81552545 GCF_000817695.3 Arachis duranensis | reverse complement strand
ACTAACTGTTTGATATTTTGTTTCACTAACCCCAATTTCACTCTAGTTCTAGAATATTGCACTTGTGATTTTGGTTTTGTTTGTGTATGTCAGGAGCTAGTAGACATAATATTGAGGACGAGAGAACCCGCCGAAGGATAAGGAGAGCAGAAAGAGGAAAGTTCATAGTTGGTGAAGAAGGGTCAGAGGAATCAGAGGGAGAAGATCAAAACATGGATGATGAGATGCAAAATCCTCCTGGAGGGGTCAACAATAATGGTGGACAAGCTAGAAGGGTGTTATCCTCATACACTATCCCTGATCCAAGACATTGTGGGAGCAGTATTGCTACACCAAATGTTCAGGCCAATAATTTTGAGTTAAAACCTCAGCTCATCACTTTGGTACAGAACAATTGCTCTTATGGAGGGGGACCTCTTGAAGACCCAAATCAACATCTCTCTGTTTTTCTGAGGATATGCAACACAGTGAAGACAAATGGAGTGCATCCAGATGTCTACAAGTTGTTGCTATTCCCATTCTCTTTGAGGGATAAAGCCACTCAATGGCTAGAATCATTCCCCAAGGAAAGCCTCAATGATTGGAATGAAGTGATGAGCAAGTTCCTAGCAAAGTTCTACCCACCTCAAAAGATCATCAAGTTGAAGACAGAGGTTCAGACTTTTAGGCAAATGGAAGGGGAGTCATTGTATGAAGCCTGGGAAAGGTATAAAGCACTAATGAGAAGATGTCCCCCTGACATGTTTAGTGATTGGGTTAAGCTCCAAAACTTCTATGAAGGCTTAAGCTTTGAAGCAAGGAAGGGACTAGATTACTTATCAGGAGGATCACTCAACATGATGAAAACTGCCGAGGAGGCCCAAGACCTCATTGAGATTGTGGCAAACAATCAATATTATTACTCATCAGAGAGGCAAAACAATCCACCCCCAAAGAAAGGTGTAATGGAGCTTGAAGGTGTTGATGCTATCTTAGCACAAAACAAGTTAATACACCAACAAATCCAACAACAAATGGAAATGAT
>NC_029774.3:81549148-81551143 GCF_000817695.3 Arachis duranensis | reverse complement strand
AAGTGGGAAGAAAGTGGAGACAGAAGCCATTACTCAGGAAGAGCACATCAAAGAAGGTTTAAAAGAAGAGGTGAAGGAACAAAAGCAGGAGCAAGAAACCTATACACAAAGTGATAAATTAGCTAAGAAGGAGGCAGTGAAATCATACCAACCAATGCTCCCATACCCTCAAAGGTTTAAAGAAGAGAACAAAGAGAAGCAATATTCCAAATTCTTGGAAATATTCAAGACACTACACATCAACATCCCCTTCATTGAAGCACTTGAACAGATGCCCCTATATGCTAAGTTCATGAAGGAATTGTTGACAAAGAAAAGATCCTTGAAAGAGGGACAAACGGTTGTGATGACCAGGGAGTGTAGTGCCATCATCCAGAAAAAGTTGCCAAAGAAGATGAAAGACCTAGGGAGCTTTCACATCCCCTGCACAATAGGCAACATGATGATTGAGAGAGCATTTTGTGATCTTGGTGCAAGCATAAATCTGATGCCTCTATCTTTGATGAGGAAGCTTCAGATTCATGAATTGAAACCTACAAAGATAGCCCTTCAAATGGCGGATAAATCTATTCAACAAGCACTCGGGGTTGTAGAGAATGTATTAGTAAAGGTGGACAAATTTTTCCTCCCAGTTGACTTTGTCATCCTAGACATAAAGGAAGATGACAAGACTCCCATTATTCTAGGGAGGCCCTTTTTAGCTACTGCCAGGGCATTGATAGATGTCGAAAAAGGAGAATTAATGCTAAGGGTGCATGATGAGCATATAGTGTTCCATGTCTTCAAGAATTTGCAAGACTCCACCCAAGAGGAAGAGTGTATGAAGATTTATTCCATAAATCCAAACTTGAAAGAGGCACCTGATGAGGCACATCCAAGCTCATGCAGGAAAGAAAATGAAGAGGTGGAGGTGCTGCAACAAGCTCAAAGAATAGAGGAGAAGCTGCAATCAAAGTCAGCATTTAAGATTCATAGCAAGGACTGTCCAAAAATTGAGATTCCAAAACCTGAACTATCTCCTGGAAAAGAAGAGAGTCCCAAGAAGAAAATGCCAAGAGGATGGAGAAATAAGAAAATCTCCACTGAAGACTTCTCACCAGGGGATAAAGTGATGCTAACTTACCAACCAAAAGAGACATCTCCACACTTTTCTGGATACTACACAGTGAACAAAATCCTCTCACTTGAACATGTGGAAATCATCAAGAATGATACTGGAAGGAAGCTCACGGTGAGAGGGGAAGGATTAAGACACTATGATCATCATCCGCCCTAAAGAGGGACAAATGTCAAGCTAGTGACAATAAAAGAGCGCTTGTTGGGAGGCAACCCAACCAGAGGTAACCATCCTTTCATATCTAATTCAATAAAACTGTTAATTAGTTTCATCTAGATTGCAAGAAGCTAAGTTTGGTGTTGCACACCAAAACAATCTAAGGGAGAATGAAGGATTCTAAGTTTGGTGTTCCACCAAAAATCCCATCATAAAACACATTCTCACTTTCTGCCATAAGGCTAGCTTCATGCATTTAGACGGACTAGTTAATTATCTTGCTGTTTTCCAGTTTTTAGTCTATTACCTTAGAAAAAGAAGAAAGAGTTTCACACATGGTTAATTTGATGCATTGGCAAGGTACTAAGTTTGGTGTTCCCACACCAAAGTAAGTTCAAAAAGCCCACAAATAAATCATGCAGACTAACCACTGTTTCTAAGTGCTTGGGGAACAAGCAACTCTTAATATCATTGTAGAATGTCATACAAGCCTTTGGAGGGATTAAGCATCATCAATCAAAGAAGCAAAAGATGAACATAAAGGCTAGCAATGATGATGATGAGAAGAAAAGCAAGTGAACTCCAACAGGTTGTATTGTTAAGTAATATTTTACATCAAATGTTGCTGTGATTGAAAGTTGGATTGTATCCTTAATTGCCCTGTTTGTCTGCATCATATAGTTTTCTTTTTATGTTCCTGCCTGCCTGCATAGCATAATCTT
>NC_029774.3:81539220-81540380 GCF_000817695.3 Arachis duranensis | reverse complement strand
TATAACTTCTTTGTAGTTCAATAACTAAGATGTTTGATATATCATAACACCATACTCTTGAAATTGCTTGCACTCAATACCTATGAAAATGCAAACAGAGAACATTTCTTTGAAAAGAATGATTGAGGAGTCAAAAATCTATTTTGAGGCAAGCAAAAGATTAAGAGAAGAGGTGGTTCTAGTTGTATGATTGTGTATTGAGGTTGCATGTTTGTGAAAACTTGCATGGGAGCTCATAGGCAGGACATAAAGTTCAAAGAAGTATTGTAGAGATTCTCAAAAATCTATTGATCCAAGAAGCAGCAAACAAAGCAAAAGGAAGAAAAGAAAGTGCAAAAACAAAAAGAACATGGCCCAAGGCTCTGAGCATCAATTACTAGGCAGAAAAAGAAAGAAAGAAACAAAAACTCAAAAGAGTTGCTATCCTAGTAAATGCTTGTGGTTGAAGTGTGTCAAGGAAAGAGGCTTGAGCAAGTAAATCCTTGGGGGTGCTTTAACACCTAATACCTTAAAACCAACTGGTTTAGGAGTATTGATTGAAAGCTTATCTAAAGAACCGCTTTGAGACATGACACTTAGAGTCAAGGCCAAGGCACATAAACTATGAGCAGCTGTTTCAAGGTGATTACCTATAGAGAGATTTCCATGATATCATTTGAATAAAAGTCCTAAGATCTAAGACTTCCAAAATGTAAGGACTAATAAGCACTGGGACCCTTGCATGAACACATAATTCAGAGTTCATCCCACTATCACTTAATCACTTCACTCATCAAGGTATTACAAGCTATTCCTCAACTCATTCCAATTAAAAGAAATCTCTAGTGCATGATTCTTTTCTTGCTTGAGGACAAGCAAGGTTTAAGTTTGGTGTTGTGATGCATTCGCATATTTACCATTTTACTTAGTTAGTTTAGTTAGTTTTAGCTTAGCTTTATTCATTTTCTTTGAAATAAATAGACAAAGTTGTGAACTTTCCTCCATGCATCCATAAACCAAGAATTAAGTGAAAATTGACATAATCCATGCAAATGATTTAAAAAGTTTATATGCAAGTTAAGGTGAATGATTTCCTTGAAATTTAATGCATAAGATGGCAAAACTTTGAGGAAAATTCGTTGGTTTATGTTAGGGATGAAGCAAGAAGACAATGGAGCAAG
>NC_029774.3:81533713-81536204 GCF_000817695.3 Arachis duranensis | reverse complement strand
CAATCACCCACTTGCCATGGATCTATACCCATGATTGAGAGGGATTTGACTAACATCAATTCATGAAAACTAGCATCTCTGATCCCTAATGATCCTCTCTATCATTAATTCTCATTTCTCTTGTTCTTAGTGTTTGAAAACCCATTGCCCAATTCCCTTCTACATTCTTGCAATTTATTATTCTTGTCATTTACATTCTGTTTCTTTATTTCTTACTCTCTTGCTCTTTAGAATTCAGCACTTTATTTTATTGCAATTTACTTTTGATGTCATTTAAGTTTCTTGCAATTTAAGTTTCCGTTATTTACTTCCACTTTATTTTTATCTTCTAGTTCTTTACTTTCCTTGCCATTTAAATTCTTGCAATTATGTTAAAAAATCAAAATGCTCATGAAATTAAAACTATGTTTGCTTGACTAAATCTACCATTTAACTAAAGTTGCTTAATCTACCAATCTCCGTGGGATCGACCTCACTCTTTGTGAGTCTTATTACTTGATACGACCCGGTATACTTGCCGGTTGTACGTGAAATCTAATTTTTACGTATCAAGCTTGCTTCAAACCAAAAATCTCCGTGGGATTCGACCCTTACTCACGTAAGGTATTACTTGGACGACCCAGTGCACTTGCTGGTTAGTTGTGCGGATTGCAAAAGTGTGATTACAATTTCGTGCACCATGAACCCTCACTAGGTGTATGTACACTCTAATCACTCAGTGTTTAGGTTCAAATCACTCAAGTCTCCTCTAATCATACTTTCAAGGAATTTCTTTTCATCTAACAATCAACAAACAAGTGATGCATGAATGCATTTATCATGAGGACTTATTAGGGTTGTAATGGGGTTAAGTGGGATAGATATGGCTAAGTGGACTAAAATGATTGAATCCTTGATTAGTTTAAGTTCTCACTCAACCTATATTAACCAAATAAAACACAAAATGCAACCTAACTTCCCATCATACTTTTTATACACATTCATGTATGCTTTTCTTACAAAACATCACATATGCAATTCTTTATTCATTTCTTTTCACTTTAGGGTGTCTTTCATACCCTTTTTATGATGGAGAGTTTTTTTCTTTTTTTTTTCTTTTTTTTAGAATTACATATGGTTGAGTGGTTCATACATGAATGTTCCCATTTTCCAAAATTTTCAATAAATACCCAAGTTGAACATTTTCTTTTACTACCAAAGATTCCCAAAATATTCCCCCACACATAAATGTAACACACTCCTTCAACCTAAGCTAATCAAGAATGCAATCCAAGGTAACTCATGGTTTTTTGCTTAGGGTTGTAATGTGGTGATATTACAAACAATGGGGGTAAATAAAGCTCAAAAAGGGTTAACAATGGTAGATGTAAAGGGTAGGTCCATATGGGTTAGTGAGCTATGCAAAGATGGCCTCAATCATGCTCAATGCAATTCAAAACATCAATCATAGGTGATGACAAGTCATCTTAGCCTAGTTTTACTAGTCTCTTTCTTTTGTTTTTAATTGAATTATGCACTTTCTTGAGGCTTAAGCAAGCTAATTTAGGTAGATTTTCATGCTTCCTCTGATTGAACCAACCATAGATAAATTAATGCAATTTCATGAGGTTTGATGCCATAATTGATGCATATTAGGATAGAATGAACATCTCATGATTTTGAACATAGCTTTGATGTGTTTGGTTGATTTATGATAGGTGAAGAAAGCTTGGAAAAGGGTGGAAGTAAGAAGGAATAGCTAGAAGCAAAGAGAGAACAATAAAACAAGTGAAATTGAACCAGGAAGCAAAAAGTTGGACTTGAAGTTAGCCCTCAAACGTTGGCACAAACTTTTGGATGAAAAGTTAGCCTCAACGTTAGCCCCCTAACTTGGAGGCTAACATTGGAAGCTGAAAATTCCTCCCAGGGCTTCCCTTTTTAGTTTTTTTAGAGAGTTTTCTTCTTGGTTTTGGGAGCTTGAGTGATCTTTATTTTCTTAGTTTAATTGCTTTCAAGTTGAATTACACTTGCCTTGGATCTTGGGTTGGAGAATTGAAGGAATTCTGTTTCAATCTCACCTTAGATCTCTCTGTTGATTTTCACTGCAATTTAATTTCCAATTCGGTTCATTGCTTCTTCATCTAATCTCTTTGCAATTTACAATTCCATTGCTATTGTTCTTGTTGGATCTAGGAAGGCATTGAGATCTAGACTTGGTTTTCTAGTCTCTGGGTCCTGAGATCTCATTTTACCATTTCAATTCTCTGTTTCTTGCTTTAATTGTTCATTTTATTTTTCTGTTTAAATCTGATTCAACCCCAATTCCCATTTACTCTTCTGTTTGATGAAATTTAATTTCTCTTTGTTTAATTTCTGCAAATCCAAGTCCCAATCCCCTTTACATTCCAAGCCATTTACATTTCTTGTCATTTAAGATTCTTGCAATTTACATTTCTTGCAATTTAAGTTTCTGCAATTTACATTGCTTGTTCTTTAAGCTTCCTGCCTATTT
>NC_029774.3:81532445-81533690 GCF_000817695.3 Arachis duranensis | reverse complement strand
CATCAAGTTTTTGGCGCCGTTGCCGGGGATTGATTAGATTGACAATGATTAAGTGAGGTGGTAGTTTAGATCAAGCACTTTTTCTTTAATTTTTGACTAACCCACTAACTGTTTGAATTTTTGCCTAAACTAACACTAACTCTGCTCTCTCAGTAGAGTACGTTGCTTTTCTGGTTCTGTGTCTGTTTCTTGTTGTTCTGTACAACAAAAGCAATTTTCTTCTGATTTTCTCTCAAAGCCTATTAACTGTTTGACACATTGTGTCAACTAATCCTCTGACTACATTCTGGCATGAGGATATCCAATTTTCATTTGGATTGTTTGTGATTGTGCAGATCATGGAGGAAAGGAATCCTATAGCAAGAGGAGAAAAACTGAGGCATTATGATTTTCAACCTCCATAATCAAAGAGCAAGATGTCAAGCTAGTGACAATAAAAGAGCGCTTGTTGGGAGGCAACCCAATCTGAGGTAGTTCTCTTTTCATATCTATTTCAATAAAAAGGTCAACTAGCTTTATCTAGATTGCAAGAAGCTAAGTTTGGTGTTTCACACCAAAACAATCTAAGGGAGAATGAAGAATTCTAAGTTTGGTGTTCCACCAAAATCCCATTACAACACATATTCTCACCTTATGCATAATATGGGCTTCAAGCATACTGGATGAATTAGTTAACTATTGTGGTGTTTTCTAGTTTTCAACCTGATGACTTTTGAGAAAAACAAGAAAAAGAAATTCACACATGGCTAATGAAAACCTTGGGCAAGGTACTAAGTTTGGTGTTCTCAAACCAAAGTAAGTTCAAAAAGCCCACAAATAAATCATGCAGACTAACCACTGTTACTAAGTGCTTGGGAACAAGCAACTTTCAATATCACTGCAGAATATCATACAAACTTTTGGAGATTTTTAGCATCATCAACCAAAGAGGTGAAAGATGAACATGAAAGTCAGAATTGATGATGATGAGAAGAAGGACAGCAAGTGAACTCCAACAGGTTGTATTGTTAAGTGATTGTTTTACATCAAATTCTGTAGTAATTGAAAGTTGGATTATATCCTTATTTGTCCTGACTGTCTGCATAGCATAGTTTTCTTTATATACCCCTGCTTGCCTGCATAACATAATCTTTCTTTATAATTCAATAAGCAAGATGCTTGATTATTCACAACATTCTTATCTTCAAAACTTGTTTGCACTCAATTTTCAAGAATGCATCACATGAAAGTTCTTTGAAAAGAAGG
>NC_029774.3:81509746-81532130 GCF_000817695.3 Arachis duranensis | reverse complement strand
TCCTAAGGGGTGCTTCAACACCTAATACCTTAGACCAACTGGTTTGGGAGTATTGATTGAAAGCTTATCTTAAAAAGCCGCTTTGATACATGACACTTAGAGTCGAGGCCAAAGCACAGAAACTATAAGCTGCTTCAAGGTGATTACATATAAAGAGATATCCATGATACCATCTGGATAAAAATCCTAAGACCTACGACTCCCAATATGTGAGGACTAGTGAGCACTGAAGCCCTTGCATGAGCATATGATTTAGAGTTCATCCCACTGTTACTTGATCACTTCACTCACTGTACGTTACAAGTGTTCCTCAATCCATCTTAATTGAAAGAACCTCTGAGCATAATTCAATTCTTGCTTGAGGACAAGCAAGCTTTAAGTTTGGTGTTGTGATGACAAGTCATCTTAGCCTAGTTTTACTAGTCTCTTTCTTGTGTTTTTAATTGAATTATGCACTTTCTTGAGGCTTAAGCAAGCTAATTTAGGTAGATTTTCATGCTTCCTTTGATTGAATCAACCATAGATAAATTAATGCAATTTCATGAGGTTTGATGCCATAATTGATGCATATTAGGATAGAATGAACATCTCATGATTTTGATGGTGCATATTAGGATAGAATGAATATCTCATGATTTTGAGCATAGCTTTGATGTGTTTGGTTGGTTAATGATAGGTGAAGAAAGCTTGGAGAAAGGTTGAAGTAAGAAGGAATGGCTAGAAGCAAAGAGAGGACAATGAAACAAGTGAAATTGAACCAGGAAGCAAAAAGTTGGACTTGAAGTTAGCCCTCAAACGTTGGCACAAACTTTTGGATGAAAAGTTAGCCTCAACGTTAGCCCCCTAACTTGGAGGCTAACGTTGGAAGCTGAAAATTCCTCCTAGGGCTTCCCTTTTTAGTTTTTTTAGAGAGTTTTCTTCTTGGTTTTGGGAGCTTGAGTGATCTTTATTTTCTTAGTTTAATTGCTTTCAAGTTGAATTACACTTGCCTTGGATCTTGGGTTGGAGAATTGAAGGAATTCTGTTTCAATCTCACCTTAGATCTCTCTGTTGATTTTCACTGCAATTTAATTTCCAATTCGGTTCATTGCTTCTTCATCTAATCTCTTTGCAATTTACAATTCCATTGCTATTGTTCTTGTTGGATCTAGGAAGGCATTGAGATCTAGACTTGGTTTTCTAGTCTCTGGGTCCTGAGATCTCATTTTACCATTTCAATTCTCTGTTTCTTGCTTTAATTGTTCATTTTATTTTTCTGTTTAAATCTGATTCAACCCCAATTCCCATTTACTCTTCTGTTTGATGAAATTTAATTTCTCTTTGTTTAATTTCTGCAAATCCAAGTCCCAATCCCCTTTACATTCCAAGCCATTTACATTTCTTGTCATTTAAGATTCTTGCAATTTACATTTCTTGCTCTTTAAGTTTCTGCCATTTAATTTCTTGTTCTTTAAGATTCAGCAATTTATTTCTTATTCTCTTTACTTTCAATGCAATTTAAATTCTGCAAATCACCAATCAATCAACCAAATCTTGATTCGCTTGACTAAATCAACCACTAAACTAAAATTGCTCAATCCTTCAATCCCTGTGGGATCGACCTCACTCCCGTGAGTTTTTATTACTTGATGCGACCCGGTGCACTTGCCGGTTAGATTGGTGTTGTTTTGGGAGAGATTCTTGTCTCCCCCAAAATTTACTCTTCAATAGGAAATGAAGAATCAAGCAAAACTAAGATTGGAATCATAGAAGAGATATGATGCACAATGAACAAAATTAGTGGTTAGAAATTTGTAACCACTCAATATAAGCCCAAAAACTCACAAGGTATTTGTTCTTTACTCTTCTATGTTCCACAAAAATTCATTCAAGCAAGTTTAAAAACAATTTTTCCAAATCAATTCAATAGAATGCCCTTGAAACAAAATTCTTGGAAATCTTTGCTGTTTTTCACCAAAATTATTTCCTATATGTATGTATGTATGTGATGGATACAATTTTCAAAATTTTTCCTAGTTCTCTCCTAATTTTCAACAAGCAAAAATTAACATGAACATTAGGATCAAAATGAACTAGGCATATACTATTCACAACATCCAATCACAATCAATATCTATACTATATACCATGCAAAATGCAATAGCTAGATATAAACTATGAATAAAATGCAATGCAACAATCAAAAACACTCTAACTATTTACAAGAACATAATAAAAAGAAACAAAAAGTAAAGTGCAAAGTGTTCGAAAAAGAAAGTTTACGCTCCAAAATGATGAATCTTCCCCCACACTTAAGCATTGCACGGTCCTCCGTGCATGAACACGATCCGGGGAGAATGTCTCTCAAGAGTTTCCACCTTGTGGGGGCTTGGGTTGTGTGGAAACCGCCAATGTCCAATGCATTCTTGGCGTCTCCATCCTCGGTGTCCTCCTCCTATCCCGGCTCCTTGCCTTCATGTCTCATCCTCGAAAAGAATGAATAAAGTATAATTAGAACTCATAGACAAATAGCACAAAAAGGTAAAATGGGAGAGTAAATAAGCATCTAATTGAGAAAGTTTGCATAGTGGTGTGAAATACACACAATGGCCGGTTAAAGTGGTATCCACACAATGAAAAAGAAAGCATGAGTTCCTCAATTAAATGGCCTAAGATATAAGCAATAGATGAACATCAATTAAGGACAAGCAAACTTAGGCAACTACCAACAAGAGCGAATTGAATGTAGGAATTATTGGATATTAATGTTGTGCAAGTGAAAGAGAAAAATTGATATAAAATAGCACAACAACAATAACCGATGCAATGATGAGGAGAAACTACTTATTCATCCTTGAAAACAATCAAATAATCACATGGGAAGGTGCTTGCTACAAAAAGTGACAAGTCTTGATAAGAATCAAGTCAAGTCAACTCAAACAAATGCAAAGCATTAACAAGGAGCAAATACCTTGTGATGTGATTATATTGACTTAAAAACCATGATGAACAAGCAATTCCATTCAATTCACTAAATTCAATATGTACTTGTTAAAAATTGCACCCAATAAGAGAAAAAAGTCAATTTCTAAATTAATTTGGTGCTAACAACTCAAAGCATTAAACAAGTACATTATTGAAATTTCAATCCCAAATAACATCATAATCATTCAAAAGTGCACAATTCTTAATTAGAATGCCCATAAAGGGTATAGTCTAACACATATGGTCGCAACAACACATCGATTGCAACACACCGATGCCATCGCCAACTGCTTCATCTTTCAAGCCACTCTTTCTAATGATTCGTCTATGACATCATTCCAGCTACCATCCGATCTTTCTTTGGATCTTGTTTCTCCTTTCAAATCTTTTTTTGAGCCACCACGTTTTTTACCTCCATCACGTGGTCATGAACATCGAAACTGCTCACCTTCTGCACATATCAATCGACTTTGCTTTCTGGGAGAGCCAATAGAGAACTCAACAAGGGTATCCACTTTTGACTCGACTCTTGAAAAAGAAAAAGTTCATTAAGGCATTATGTCAAACACATGGAGTGTGGTGTACATATTCACAAAATTTAAGTCAAAATTCAAACATCAACAACCCATAAATCAGAATTTTGAACACTTGCAATTCAACAAACAAACAAATACTTAAGCAAACTTAAACTAAATAACCAAAATTAATTAAAGAATGTAAAGATTAAGCGAGAAACTAAGCATAAAGAGAAAATTAAAATAAGAATACTTAAGAGATAATGAGTAGAAAAGAAAGGGACAGGTAACAGTGGCACTTGTGTTAGCCACTAGGAGGCTCACGGCGATGGAGCTTTGCTAGAGAAGAGAGGAAAGAGAGTAGAAAGAAAGAAGGAGGAATAAAAGAAGTGTAGAAGTGAGAAAATAGGGGTGTGCCTACGCACAGGTGTGTGTGCGTACGCACACTAGGTGAAAAATGTGGTTGTGAGCGCGCACAACAACGTGTGGGCGCTGTGAACAGAAGGGCATCGCGACCTGTGCGGACGCACAAGGTCTTGTGCGCACACACGAAAGGGAAAAGAGGGGGCTGTTCCCACGCACAAGGGGTGCGTGTGCTGCGAGCAGAGGGGGTGTTGAAGGTTGTGCGTGCGCACAAAGCTATGCGCACGTTGAAGTTGGTTTTTTTTAGAGATGAAGTGTCAAAATTGCCAGCTATTATGCCATCTGTGCGTACGTGATAAACCACTATTTTATGATTTATCTTGTGCTTAATTGAATGATTTTATCAATTATTCACCCACTTATTCATAAGAATTTGCATGGTTTTACAATTCCTTCCTTATGATATGACATATGTGAAAACATATTTCCTATGCTTTAGAAATATTAAATTTAATTATCCTTTATTACCATTCGATGCCGTGATTTGTGTTTTGAGTGCTTTCAGGCTTTATAGGACATAAATGGCTTAGAGGATAGATAGGAAACATACAAAAATAGAAGGAACGCACAAAATGGAGTTTTTGAAGAAAAGTGATGAGCGGATAATTTATACGCTTTTTGGCATTGTTTTTAGGTAGTTTTTAGTAGGTTCTAGCTAGTTTTTACTATAGTTTGTGTGTTTTTCTGTGATTTCAGGTATTTTCTGGCTGAAATTGAGGGGTCTGAGCAAAAAATCTGATTCAGGCTGAAAAAGGACTGCTGATGCTGTTGGATTCTGACCTCCCTGCACTCGAAATGGATTTTTTGGAGCAAGAAGTGTCCAATTGGTGCGCACTCAATTGGATTGGAAAGTAGATATTCAGGGCTTTCCAGCAATATATAATAGTCTATACTTTGTAAATTGGCGTTTAACGCCAGTTCCATGTTCCATTATGGCGTTAAACGCTAGAAACAGGTTGCAAATTGGAGTTAAACGCCCAAAACAGGTTACAACTTGACATTTAACTCCAAAAATAGCCCAGGCACGTGAAAAGCTCAAGTCTCAGCCCCGGCACACACCAAGTGGGCCCCATAAGTGGATTTCTGCACTAACTATCTTAGTTTACTCATTTTCTATAAACCTAGGTTACTAGTTTAGTATTTAAATAACTTTTAGAGATTTATTCTATACCGGATGACATTTTAGATCTGAACTTTGTACTTTTTGATGGCATGAGTCTCTAAACTCCATTGTTGGGGGTGATGCAATTATTTCTGTTTTCTATTCAAACACGCTTGTTTCTATCCAAGATATTCATTCGCACTTCAATATGATGAATGTGATGATCCGTGACACTCATCACCATTCTCAATCTATGAACGTGTGCCTGACAACCACCTCTGTTCTACCTTAGATTAAATGAGTATCTCTTAGATTCCTTAATCAGAGTCTTCGTGGTATAAGCTAGAATCCATTGGCAACATTCTTGAGAATCCGGAAAGTCTAAATCTTGTCTGTGGTATTCCGAGTAGGATTCAGGGATTGAATGACTGTGACGAGCTTCAAACTCACAAGGGTTGGGCGTAGTGACAGACGCAAAAGGATCAATAGATCCTATTCCAGCATGAGTGAGAACCGACAGATGATTAGCCGTGCGATGACAGCGCACCTGGACCATTTTCACTGAGAGGACGGATGGTAGCCATTGACAACGATGATCCACAACACACAGCTTGCCATAGGAGGAACTTTGCATGCGTGAAGAAGAAGACAGGGGGAAAGCAGAGATTCAGAAGACAAAGCATCTCTAAAACTCCAACATATTCTTCATTACTGCATAACAAGTATTATTTAATCCATGCTTTTTATTTACTACCAATCATAATTGAGAATTATTATCATCCTGACTAAGAGTTACAAGATAACCATAGCTTGCTTCAAGCCAACAATCTCCGTAAGATTCAACCCTTACTCACATAAGGTATTACTTGGACGACCCAGTGCACTTGTTGGTTAGTGGTACGAGTTGTGAAAAGTGTGATTTAAAATTTCGTGCACCAAAAAGCAGCGACGCAAACGCGTGGTCGTCGCGGACGCGTGCTTAGCACAAAAAGCATCGACGCAAACGCATGGACGACGAGGACGCTTGCCATGAGCAGAACGCAATTGACACGAACGCGTGATTGACGCAGACGCATGGAAGAGCAAAACTCCAAATGACACGGACGCGTGACCCACGCGATCGCGTGACGGACCCCACGTGCAAAAAATTGCAGAAATCGTCTCCATCAATTTCTAGACCCTTTTCGGTCCAAATCTAAGCCCAGAAAACATAGATTAGAGGCTATAAAGTGGGGGAATACATCCATTCATAAACAACAATTCATATACGATATTCATAATTCACAATTTTAGGATTAGATGTAGTTTTTAGAGAGAGAGGTTCTCTCCTCTCTCTTAGGATTAGGATTTAGGATTTCTATTATGTTTAAGCTATGACCTCTTCAATTACAGGTTCAATGTCACTTTAATTTATGTTTCTCTTCCATTCTTAGATACTCTAATGCTTTTATTTGATTTATGTTGCCAAATTGGCTTATGAACTTTTCATGTTAGGATTTTCTTAATTAATGCAATTTGAGGTATTTTCAGATATATGATTTGTATTTAGCTTTCTACATTCTTGGCTTCGGTTGATTAATTAGTAACTCTTGAGTTGTTAGACTCATTATGATTGATAATTGATATCTTTGCTGATTGATTTAGATTCCTATAACTCTAGTCTTTCCTTAGGAGTTAACTAGAACTTTAGGTGTTAATTTAATTTAACCACTTGACTTAGTGAGAGCAAAATATAATTCTCATCACCATTGATAAGGATAACTAGGATAGGAATTCTAATTCTCATACCTCGCCAAGAGTTTTCTTAATTATTAATTTATTTTTCTTGCTATTTAAATTACTTGTTCTCTATTTCAAAAACCCAAAAAAAATATCTTTTTCCATAACCAATAATAAATCACACTTCCCTGCAATTCCTTGAGAAGATGACCTGAGTTTTGAATACTTTGGTTATTTATTTTTATTGTGTTTGCTTAAGTGACAAACAAAACTTTTGTACAAAAGGATTCTCTGTTGGTTTAGAAACTATACTTACAACGCGATTATATTTTTATATTTCTTTACCGATAGAAAATCTGATCGTCAAAATGGCGCCATTGCCGGGGAATTTCAAACGTGTGCCTTATTATTGGTTATTGTAAATATTTTTCTTTTACTTGTTTATTTGTTTTTGTTTTCCCTTTTTATTTTTATTAGCTATTATGAGTTCTCACCCCTCTCGCTTTGAGTTTGGTTCTAATTTTGTTGAAAGGAATGAAAGCTATAACAGGAACATGCATCAAGGTCAAGGCAATCAAAGATGGACGGAGCCGTAATGATCTGATCAACCCTTTAGGCAACAACACCTTCCATGACACTATGGACGAAGACCATTCTACAATGCATGCCAAGACAATAGATATGGTGGACCCCCTTGTAGTTACCAACAAGCCCCACCTTATGCTTATAAACCATCTCCTCAACCTAGCTTTGATCCACCATACTCACAAGCCTCTTTTCACCATTCACCCCCGTATGACCCTTATCCACCCCAATTCCAATCTAATTACTTTCAAAACCCACCACTTCCCTATGTACCATGTCCATATCCATCACCTCAAGAATCAAGGGAGCGTTTCAAGGAAACAGTGGAAAAACTTAATGCAACCCTTCGCCAACTGGACCAAGCGATAAGTCAATTACCTACCAGACATTCGGATACTCAAGGAACCCCCATGGCTTCATGTTGGCAATCTCATGAAGAACATAGCATGAAGGAGATCCTAGAAACTCCGGTGGACAGTAAGGAGCATGAATTTGTACTAGAACAATTGGAGGAAGCCCAAATTATCCAAGAAGAAGCAGAGTTGGTTGAAGACTTAGGGGATGCTAAACCTCCATGGGAATCCAGAGTTGTGGAAAATTCCGTCAAGGAAATTACAGTTGATGCTAAGGAGGACAGTGCATAACCCCCAAAGCAGCTATCTTATGAAGAACTAGATGGAACAACCCAAGACGTGAGTTTCCTTGATAATGATAATCACGAGTCAAGTTCTCCTAGTAATGAACTTGCATCCGCAAGTGACTTCTTTGAGACAGAAGAACCTTTCCCAAGTGAATACGAAGACGATGCTGAGGTAGACTTTTCTCAACCTCCAACTTATGACTTTAGTGATGAGGAAGAAATCGAGGACGTTGATCAAGACATGGTTGAAATTGAAGAAGTTTGCAAAGAAGTGAAGGAATTCACAGAGGAATAAAAGGGAGTAGAGCTTGCAGAACCACTGGAAACACCTATCCCAAGGCCACTACCACCCAACTCCAACTTCAAGTGGGTAAAATCCTTGACTTTTATCTTTACTTTTCCACTTGAATATGGCTTGCTTGAAATAGATGGCCAGCTTAGAGCTCTCTGTGGCTTCAAGAGTAAGAGAAAAATGGATCGTACTCAGAGTTGGTATGCAAAATCCAATAAGGTTCCACACTTCAATCTGAAGTGCAAGGATTGGTGTCAAGCTCAATTGAATGGGTCTCAGAAGCTATTTGGTCGATGCAGTGAGAATTCAGATTGCTCACCACCCAGCTGAAAAAATGCATATCAAGACAAAAATGGGTGTAAAAGTAAAGTTTGGGATCCTGGAATCTATTCTGACATTCAACACCCTGGGAGCCTTGAAGCCTGTTTGAACTCACCTGAGGGCTTTACGTGCCTTGTTTGGGATCCCGGAAGCTGTTGGCATTCCAAACATTGGTGGAGATTTTTGGATGAATACAAGCACAAGCCATCATAACAGGAAGCTCATCAAATGTCCAACTTAAGGACTTTAACCAAAAGTGCTAGGTGGGAGACAACCCACCATGGTATGATCGTTCCTTTTTCAGTTTAGTCTATTTTTTAATTTTGATTGAACCTGGAATTGTGCATAACATTCATTGCATTCTGCATACTTCATAAAAAAAATCACCACACGCGAGCGCGCAGGCCACGCGTGGGCGTCAAATGGAAATCGGCGTAAAGATCCAACACCCAGAAAGTTGGGCTGGAATCGTGCTGCTGGTGTGCGTTTAGCATAACACGGCCCACGCGTTCGCGTTCCTAACGCGAACGCGTCACTTGCACAACACTCATCCCACGCGAAAGCATGAGTGACGCGTTCGCGTCGCATGGATATTATGGCACCCTAAATGGAAACAGAGAGTTGCGCCAAAACGATGCTGGAACTGTGCGTCTAGCACAATTCACAGTGATGCGTTTGTGTGCTTTACGCGTCCACGTCACTTATCCTCTACCCAACTAATGCGATCACATCAATAACGTGACCACATCAACCCCCTTTCGCCCCAATCACGCGATTGCGTGCTCTATGCGTTCACGTGGATTTGAAATCACTAAATCCAAATCACGCGAACCCTAACCCCATCGCGTCCCAAACCCCCCTTCCTTCCTCCTCTGCACCCCCTCCTCTGCAACCAACCACCACCTACCAGCCACCAGCCCACCGCGCCGCACCACCTCGCGACCACCGCGACAGCCCCTCTCTCTTCTTTCTTCTCTTCTTCTCCCCTCACCTCCTTTCCTTCTCTTCCACCCCCTCCGCCACTACCCGAGCCGCCTCCCATCACCGCCGGTCACCCACAATCCACCACCCCCAACCCGTCACCCCCTTCTTTTCCCCTCCATACCTCCCTTGACCCTAACCCAACCACCAAAATGCCCCTGCCTCTACCACAGACCGCCGCCACGCCGCCTACCTGTGCCGCCGTGTCACCGCCACCACCACCACACTCCCACCATCTCTCTGATCCATACCTCTGTTCATACACATACCAGGTTCCGCCGAACACCGATTCCTCTATCATTAGTTAGTTAGTTTCATATTTCTCAAATTCTGTTCAAATTAGGATAGTTAGAGATGCATGATTGTAGTGGATTCTAGGTGGTTAGGTAGCTAGGATGTGGTTAGTGGATTTAGGCCTGATAATTGCGCCATTCTTGCTACTTGTTTTATCTATTTCGTGATTCTAATTTTGCTGTGATGATCATATGGTTCATATATTGTTCTTCCATGTTTCATGCTACTGTTACACTGTTCTTTCATGTTCATGTTATTTGTGTCTCTTTGCAGCATTATTTAATTTTATATGAACTGATTTTTCCTGCTGTTTATCACCCGTGAACACCCAATTTTAGTCAAAATGCTGCCCAATTTTTTGCAAATTGTTTTATTCTATTCCATTCATGTATTGAGTTTGAAAATTTAGTATTTTGCATTACTTGGCTGTGACCAAACCAATTCATGAATGCCCGGGCTAGCATTCCTATTTCTTTTGGTTCCCTGCATGATTAATTGCTTATTGATGATTTCATTCCCCTTTTCCACTTCCTTTATCTATATGAATTATCATCAATAAACTAGAAGCCGTGCTTGAATTTGAGTTTATTGTTCTTCAAATTGTGAATTCATTATTAACTAGGAACTCATTCTCATGCCACTTGCCTTAACCTTATTTTTCACTCCTACCCACTTTTAACTTTCTAACTTCTCTTTTTGGTTTTTACCTAACTACTTTAACTTTCTAACTCATGGCATGATCACTGTTTTTCCTAATTAACTTGAATTCCACTCATTGTATATTTTGGATTGTGAATTTTATTTTTAGTTTTTTAACTCAAATACAATCCAAAATGCACATATATTTGACTCATTTCATGTTTTCACTACTCTTTTTCCTTTATCCTTATCTTCATAATTCTTACTTGCCTACTTGTTTTCCTACTTTCGTTCTTTAATTATATCCTGCTTCTTCTGCTTTTCAGGATATCTGATCCCAAGCGTAAGGCAAAGGCTAAGGTCACTACAGGCAAAAGGAAGCGAAGCGAATCCTCTATGACCATCCTCGATATTTTGCATGATGATTCCTGGCGGGAGAAGAATTTTATTCCGCAGGAAAAGACTGATCAATTAGTACGTGCTATAGATCAAATTAAGTTTTGTAACAAATACTTTTTTTGCAACTACCCTTTCTTTTCTACTTCCTTCAACCTATACCTGGAAAGAACTCTCAAAATTCTGGTACAACTATAGCAGTACACTTCAGACCAGATTAAACAGTAAGGCTGGTTTTTCCTGGAAAGAAACTTGATAGAGGTCAATGCTTCCTGGGTCAGAGAATTCTACTGTAACTATTTCAAGACTTCCCTGGATGCAGTGCACCTCAGAGAGAAGCAGTACTATTTCAAGACATCCCTAGATGCAGTGCACCTCAGAGAGAAGCAGATTCTGATAACTGAGGAAGCAATAGAAGACATCCTCTAGCTCCCACCTAAATCAGATCAGCTTGACGGTTACCAAAGGGCTGAAGAAGATATGAGATTTATGAGATTTGACTGGGACACAATCAAGCAGAGAGTAACCCTTGACCCCACTGCCCCATGGGTCATGGGAAAGAATACACTGGCACCTAAGGGAATCAAGCTGCAATATTTGAATGATGAGGCTCGACTTTGGCAACAAATTCTGAGTAATTACTTTATGCCGAGCACTCATGAGATAGAGGTGCCCACTGCTATGATCACCCTCATCTGGTGTGTAATGGAAGGTAAGGACCTATATCTTTCCCGTTTCATCCAGTATTATATGGCCAGGGTCCATGTCAGAGGCACTCTCCCTTTCCCTTATCTGATCACCTAGCTTGGCTGCCGAGCTGACGTACCTTGGGAGCTCGCTGATGAGAAGCCACCTGCTACGGAGTGTCGGAAGATCATCCCTCACAGCAGGAAGTTCCTAGCCTTGGGTTTCAAGCCACATTTCCTCACTGATTCTGCTGAGGCAGCCACATCTTCTGCTGCCCCTTCAG
This sequence comes from Arachis duranensis, assembly GCF_000817695.3. Lineage (NCBI taxonomy): Eukaryota > Viridiplantae > Streptophyta > Magnoliopsida > Fabales > Fabaceae > Arachis > Arachis duranensis. The sequence continues at coordinate 81,520,289 of NC_029774.3, read as the reverse complement.
CATCCACTGCCCCAGTCCCATCCACTACACCTCCTCCTGCTCTTGAGCCCATTTATCATCTAGTGCACCGCCTCTTTGACCGCATAAATCAGATGGACCGCCACCACAGGAGATGTAATGTGAGGTCTGAGCGTCACCACAAGCGACGCTATAAGCATTTAAAGTTGATGTTCCAATCCAGCAACACCGACATCCTTGCGAGCCTGACACACCTTCAGAGACATCTGAGGAGGAGGTGAGTAATCATGAGGAGGAAGTACCTACCCAGGCTGAGCAGGAAGGACCTGAGCACATTGCACCACACCATGAGGAGCACCAACAGCTACAGGTCGCTGATCCGGAGATTCCTCTACAGACAGAGCCTCTACTTCAGCAGGCCGCTCCTCCTACACTCACAGAGACTGCAGACCGTTAACCTACCACTGAGACACCAGCAGCCCATCCTTCTGGAGATGACACTTCTTCACACCCAGCTTGAGTGAGCATCGGGGACGATGCTATATTTTAAGTGTGGGGAGGTCGCCATCTCTAGCATATATTTTTTTTGGTGAACCACTATAAGACTCTTCTATCTTATTTTGTTCATTTTCTGTATTTTATTTTATCTTTTAGTACTTGCACATTTTTTTTTTGCTTTTGCTATATTTTTTTATTTTTGCGTTTTGCACTTTAGGTAGTATATATCTTAGATATTTAGCTTAATTTGCACTTTAACTTACTAGTTATATATTAAGTGGATTAATTAGTATAGTTTGCCTTTTTAGCATATGATAAATTGGTTTAATTGAAAATAAAAGAGTAAACTAGGAACTTTAGTGAATCAAAACAATCCACACACCTTGTATATATATAGCAACAAATGTGAGTTAGTTAACAACATTTCTTCAAGGAGGAACACTAAGATGTTAAGGGCCACCTTAAGATTTACATTGAATTGAATGAAAACTCTTGATTTCTACTTGCATGACATAAATAACTGATGTATGATTTCTGAGCTAGAGAACACACAACCTGTGAGTTTTGAGCTTAATTGTATGGTTACATCAAACCATAAATTTCATTCCTGTGTGTTTCGTACTTCTTTTCTATGATTGCAATCTTTATTTTGTTTTAATCTATATGTGCAATATAGAATATAGATACATACCAAGAGATGATTGAACCCATTAATTGTTTTTGCTCACTTATCCCAAATAGCCTACCTTTTCAATCACCCTTGTTAACCCTCTTGAGCTTTTTGACCCCCTCTTCTGTTTTATAACCACATTACTAGTCTTAAGCAGAAAAATAAGATAAAAATCCCAAGTTGAATCCTTGGGTAGCTTAAGATAGATATTGTGTATAATTTAAGTATGGAGAATTTTGTGAGAACATGGAATGATAGGAGAAAGGGGAATTAAATTGAATAAGTTATTTCAAAAATTTGGGAAGCATGCTCATGTGAAATCAAAACAATTAAGTTACCATGTGCATTGAAAAAAAATTTAGTATTTAAATAAGGGGATACAAAAATTACCCTAATGCAATTATAAAGAATCAATGCACATGGGACAAAAGTCAAAAATAAATTTGGTGCATGAGCATGTAACACAAAAAATGGAAAAATTTGGGTAGCTAGGTGAAGAACTTTGAAATTATATAGGGTATGTATGTTAGGTGAGATCTTAGATTAATCAAGGATTCACTTTGTTGGCTCACTTAGCCTTATATATACACCATTACCCTTACCTCAGCCCCATTACAACCTGGGAAAAGACCTCATGAATTTTATATGTCTATATTCAATATTTGTTGATTGGTTAGATGAAAAACAAAGTTTTAGAAAGCATGACTAGAAAAGAAGAGAGTGATTAACCCCAAACACTGAGTGATTAGAGAGTAAAACACAAAATCCAGTGAGGGTTCAATAGCTCAGTCTTATATATCCATGTTTAGTCTATTAATTGTCTTGCAAGTTTGTGACCTATCTTAACCCAACTCAATTGTAATTGTGCTTTAATATGATTTGGCCTTAACTGTACATATATGATTCCTTGAAGATATGAAGCAAATTAACCACATTTAAGCTCTGTATATATAGGTGGATAAAAAAAACTAGAATTGCATGACTCATGTAGGTAGCTTGCATTTAGAATAGATTGCATTGCATAAGATTCCACCATTTTACCTTTACTCTTTTCTCTTGGATTTAGCATGAGGACATGCTAATGTTTAAGTGTGGGGAGGTTGATAAACCACTATTTTATGATTTATCTTTTGCTCAATTGAATGATTTTATCAATTCTTCACCCACTTATTCATATGAATTCGCATGGTTTTACAATTCCTTCGTTATGATATGACATATGTGAAAACATGTTTCCTATGCTTTAGAAATATTAAATTTAATTATCCTTTATTACCATTTGGTGTCGTGATCTATGTGTTGAGTACTTTCAGGCTTTATAGGGCAGGAATGACTTCGAGGATAGAAAGGAAACATACAAAAATGGAAGGAATGCATAAAATAGAGTTTTTGAAGAAAAGCAGCGATGCGAACGTGTGGACTACGTGGACACGTGCTTAGCGCAAAAAGCATCGGTGCAAACGCATGGATGAAGCGGACGCTTGTCTTGAGCAGAATGCAATTGACGCGAACGCGTGACTGACGCAGATGCGCGGAAGAGCAAAACTCCAAATGACGCGGACACGTGACGGACCCCACATGCAGAAAATTGCAGAAATTGTCCCCAGAAATTTCTGGACCCTTTTCTGTCTAAATCCAAGCCCAGAAAACACAGATTAGAGACTATAAAATGGGGGAATACATCCATTCATAAACAACAATTCATATACAACATTCATAATTCACAATTTTAGGATTAGATGTAGTTTTTAGAGAGAGAGGTTCTCTCCTCTCTCTTAGGATTAGGATTTAGGATTTCTATTATGTTTAAGTTATTACCTCTTCAATTACAAGTTCAATGTCACTTTAATTTATGTTTCTCTTCCATTCTTAGATACTCTAATGCTTTTATTTGATTTATGTTGCAAAATTGGCTTATGAACTTTTCATGTTAGGATTTTCTTAATTAATGCAATTTGAGGTATTTTCAGATATATGATTTTTATTTAGCTTTCTACATTCTTGGCTTCGGTTGATTAATGAGTAACTCTTGAGTTGTCAGACTCGTTATGATTGACAATTGATATCTTTGCTGATTGATTTAGATTCCTATAACTCTAGTCTTTCCTTAGGAGTTGACTAGGTCATTAGGTGTTAGTTTAATTTAACCACTTGACTTAGTGGGAGCAAAATATAATTCTCATCACCATTGATAATGATAACTAGGATAGGAATTCTAATTCTCATACCTCGCCAAGAGTTCTCTTAATTATTAATTTATTTTTCTTGCTATTTAAATCACTTGTTCTCTATTTCAAAAACCCAAAAAAAATATATATTTTTCCATAACCAATAATAAATCATACTTCCCTGCAATTCCTTGAGAAGATGACCCGAAGTTTGAATACTTCGGTTATTTATTTTTATTGGGTTTGCTTAAGTGACAAACAAAACTTTTGTACGAAAGGATTCTCTATTGGTTTCGAAACTATACTTACAACGCGATTATATTTTTTTATTTCTTTACCGATAGAAAATCTGATCGTCAGTACGCACACAGGTCCGTGCGCAGGCACAAGAGGCAAAATGAGGAGGATGCGGACGCACAAGGTGTGCAAATGCTCCCACCAGAAGGGGTGCAATCTAGTGTGCGCATGCACAGAACGCAAAAATTGGGGTTGTGTGCGTACGCACATGCTCTGTTTTTCTCAAAAATTTTAGTGCTCTAAGGCACCAAACTCGGTATCCAAAATTGCATTTTCAACCCCAAAACTTATTTTAACCCTAAAACTACAAGAGCAACACAAAAATTCTACCAAACTAAGCTAACTAAAAGAAGCTAAAAAGTCAACAAACAAATGCTAAAAGAGAGGGAGAGTTAGAAAGATGTTACCAAGCACTTTTATTTAATGTCTTTAAGTTAGACAATTGGGAGAGCCCATGCTATGGTGTCTTGTGCTTGACTTTCCCACCAATGCTAGAATGTCCAATGTCCTCCGGCATCCCAGTTATAACAATCAACAAAAAACAAAAGACAACCAAAAAGCAAGCTATTTACATATCAACATATTTACAATAACAAAAATTGAGCAAGCAACATATGTACATTAAGCCAAAAATAAGCTATTCACAATATTTACATATGTACAATAGCCAAAAACATACACCATTGCAACTTCCCCGGCAGCGGCGCCAAAAATTTGATAAGAGGCCTAATGTGTGTTCGGAATTTATCTCAAAATAAGATTGGCGTTGTAAGTATAGTTTCAAACCCAATAATTGACCAATATCAAATTTAAATCTATAAATGTCACAATCAATACAAAAATACCGGGAGTTTTAAATCTCGGGTCGTCTTCCCTAGGAGTTGCAATTGAGTGTCATGTTATTGGCTATTAGGGGAATGGGGGTCGATGGCCTGAGATTGCAAGGAATATAAAGTGCAATGAAATAAAAAGGCAAGGAAATGTAAATGGCAAGAAAGGTAAATGACAAGAAAGTAACTTAACATGCAAGTAAAAGGAATGCAAATAGAATTTAAATGCCAAAAAGAGCTCTTGGTGAGAATTGGGTAATTAGGGCTTTCTATCCTAGTAATGGACCACATTCATGGTAATTGTATGTGAATTAATCCTAATTAGTCAACCCTACATCGAGGGTAAGTCAACTAGGCATAATTAATCTCAATCCCTAAGTCCTAAGTCAACACTAAGGGGGTCACATAGAGTCAAGGGAAACCAAATTAATTAACAACCCACACACAATCTGGAATGGACATCCACCACTCAAGTTCACCCAAACCACATAATTCCCAACCAAGAGTGAGAAAAACTATGCAAAAGCCCAACCAAGCATTTTGTCAAACATTTGGTGGGTATGAAAATAAAGCATGGTAAAATGACAAGAAATAATAAATGCTACAACTACCAAACAAGGAAAGTAAAGATAGCAACTCAATAAAGCAATAAAAAGACCTAAAAATTGAAATTGCATTAAATGTAAATTAAGATAACAAAAGTGTGCATGAACATAAAAATAACCAAAATGAGAAATTAACAAGATAACATAAGGGAATTAAGACAATAAAACAAAGAAAGGTAGAAGAAACTAGAATAAAAACAAGAATTAAAAGTAGCAATTACAAGGAAATTAAACTAAAAACTCAAGGTTCTAGAGAGAAGGAGGAGCTTCTCTCTCTAGAAAATGAACTACATTATGCTAAACTAAACCCTAATTGCTCCCCCCTTCATTCCTCTTCACTTTGGCCTTAAATAGCTTTAGAAAATGAGTTGGACTGGATTTTGGAGGCCTAGAATTCGCCTCCAGCGATTTGCATTAACGACCTCACGCATATGCACGCGTGCGTACGCACGACCTACTGTGCGTATGCACAGTTGCGCAGATTTCCCATCGTGCGTACGCACGACACTTGGTGCGTACGCATCCTTGCATGAAGTCACCGTTGTGCGTACGCACGCATCACTGTGCGTACGCACCTTTGCAGCAGCTTCCAAACTTTATTTTCTTCATGATTTCTCCCTTTTGCATGCTTTTCTCTTCACTTCTTCCATTCCATACTTGCCTTGGAAACCTGAAATCACTCAACAAATACATCAAGGCACCAAATAGGATTAAAGTGAATTAATTTTAGCCATTTTAAGGCCTAAAAAGTATGTTTTCACAATTAAGCACAATTTAGGAAGAAATCTCAAAAGCATGCTATTTAGATGAATAAATGTGGGTTTATGTGACGAAGTCCACTCAAATCAAACCAAAATATATCATAAAATATGGACTCATCAGCGCGCTCTCTGGTTTGCCATGCACGCGTACGTGTGACCTACGCGTACGTGTCACCTCCATTTCACCACCACCCGCGTGCACGCGTGACTTACGCGTACGCGTGGATTTCCTTCTTTCATCATCTCCTTTTCTTCTCCTCTTCCCATTTCTTTCCTTCCCCTCTCTTCTTCACTTCTCCTACCCCTCATCAAACACTTCCAAACATCATTTATAACTATTTATTTGAGTTAGTTAGTTAATTAGTTGTTTAATTAGTTAAATTTTCATTTTATTTTCTCTTTTTCACACTAAGTGTTGGATTATTAATCGTGTTTACTGTTCACTGCTGCTAATCATTGATAAGATGTTATCTTAACATCATTATTGTTAATATCCATTGTTGGATTCCCTTGTTAAGGTTATATTTTGTTCCTTGGTTTTGAGTTTCTCTTGTTTGATATCTTTTCATACCAAGTGAATGAGAATTGCCTTCAAACTTATTAAATTTTTTTGAATTGCATGATTTGGCCAGCATGTGATTTGAACCCTTTTCTCTGATTAGATGATTTCTTGATGGATGATGTTGTGCATTTACCTTAATACATTATGCTTTTTGTTCATATGCATCCATCTGTGTGATCATTTCTTTGAGCTAAGAACACAAGCTTGTGAGATTTGAGCTTAATAGTGTGGTTACATCTTATAACCACTTCTTTCCCTTCTTGAGTGTTATTGTTCTCTTTCTAGGATTGTGATCCTGGATTTGTTTAATTTTATATGTCCATTATTCCTTGTATTCATGCATTTATATGATTGAGGCCATCATTTCAATTAGCTCATACCTAAATAGCCTACCTTTTATCTACCATTGTTAGCCAACTTTGAGCCTACGATTAACCCACTTGTTCACAATTTTAGCACATTACAAGCCTAAAGCGAAAAACAATAAATGTCCTTAATTTGGATCTTTGATTAGCCTAGGGTAGTGTGTGTGTGTCATTCAGGTATGGGGACAATAGGGAAATTGGTTGAGGAAAATGGTGTGTCTTTTGTATTTTTATATTTGAAAATTGGGTGCACACTCATGTATTGATTAAATATATAGATCTTATGCATTGACAATCTTGTACAAATCTTCAAAGAAAGAAAAATGAGAAAAACAAAAGAAAAAGAAAAAGAAAAAGAAAAAATATAATATGGAAAAGAAAAGAAAAAAAAAGAAAAAAAAGAAGAAAAATAATAAAAAAGGGACAAAATGCCCCAAAGTGAAGTTCAATAAAAAATCAATGCATAAGTGTTGTGAAATGAAAAAGAGAAATGCATGAGTATGTGAAAAAGTGAAGAATGGGTAGCTAGGTTAGAACTTAATTGTATAGGATATCATAGGTTAGGTGGAAAGTTTAAGTTGATCAAAGATTCAAATCCTAGTCCACTTAACCATATATGCACCCTACCTTGACCCTAGCCCCATTATAACCTATGAAAAGACCTCATGATGAATGTATGCATGCATGAAATAATTGTTGATTGTTAGAAGAAGAACAAATCTTGGAAAGCATGATTAGGGGAGAATTGAGTAAATCAACCCTAAACACTTGAGCGAATAGAGTGTAAACACATCCCGTGAGGGTTCGATTGCTCAATTACATGTCTCCACCTAGAATCATCACTTTTCTTGCAAGTTTATAAAAATATTTAATAACTCAATTCAATTATGGATTTGATTTGATCGTTATTACGTTAGCCCTTAAGCTTATATATGTTCTCTTGGGAATTGAATTGTTTTGACTAAGTAGTTGCATTCATGTAGATAGTTGTATTTAGATAGGATGCATTTAGTTAGTTGTTACATTGAATAAATGTTGATATCCTTTGTTTCCTTCTTGATTTTAGCATGAGGACTGACATATGGAAAATTACCGATAAAGAATTTAATTCAGAAATCAGCGTTGCAAGTACAGTTCTTAATCAATAAAAATTCCGCATATCAATTTAAAAGAGTTTTCATAAAATTTAGAAATAAATACTGGGAGTAGAAATCCTTGGTCGTCTCCCAACGAGTTGCTAAGAGAGTGTGGATTATTGATTAGGAGTTTTCTTAGAAATTTGGAGTTTGGGGAATCGGCAAATAAATAATTATAATTTAACAGGAGATTTATGTAATTGGAATAAAGGCCTTGGCTTGGGGAAGATTAATTGGATGTTCTGTCCTTGTTGGAATTATCAAGATAAATAATAATAGGTTGTTGTTTCTACTTAGTTAACCTTCAACGAATGAAGAAAAGTCAAGTAGTTGAGCCAACTTCTATTCACAAGTCCTAATCCTCTCCCTTAGGAAGGATTAGCGTTAGCAACTAGAGAGCTAGCTAACAACTTCCAGTTACTATTTAACTCTTGAGTTTTCCAACTCAAGGGTCTCCAATATTAATCAACCCCAAGACCAAGTTAAAAGTCTACTCCGTTGACATGAATACAGTGTTCACAGGCATATAAAGGGAATAAAAAGAAGACATGATAAATTAAATAAAATTATAATTGAAAATTAATTAAAGTTAAAAATATTACTTTGCATTAATAAATCCCAAAATCATAAACATACGTATCTGAACGGAGTTAATGGGCAATAAAAGAGTAAGGAATAAGGAAACAAACTAGAATAATGGAAACTTCAACGGAGGTAGTAACTCTTCTCAATATCCAAATCAAAAGCATCAAAACTAGAAATCTATGAATGTGAGGAAAACCTAGAGGAAGTAGTAATTTCTCTCTAAGATTCCAATCTAAAACTTAAAACTATCCAATTGAGAATGTGCATTAAGTCTCTGCTTGTCCCCTGGCTCTTGTCTGTGTTTCTGGGCCAAAAATTAGGTCCAAACTCGGCCCAAAATTGCCCCCAGTATTTTCTGCATTTTCTGCACGTGGCACATGTCACGCGTATGCGTCAAGCACGCGAACGCGTCGCCGTGCGAACTCCAATTCACGCGCACGCGTCGGGTACGCGCACGCTTCGCTCCTCCCTGGCTATCTCTTTCAATTCTTGTGCTCCTTCCATTTATGCAAGCTTCCTCTTCATCCTCTAAGCCATTTCTGCCTTATAAAGCCTGAAAACACTTAATGCACAGATCATGACATCAAATGGTATAGAAGGGCATTAAAAATACACAATTTAAAGGCTTAGGAAGGAAGTTTTCAATCATAGAATAAAATTGGGAAGGAATTGTAAAATCATGCAATTTGTATGAATAAGTATGTAGAGACTTGATAAAAACTACTCAATTGAGTACAAGATAAACATAAAATAGTGGTTTATCAATCTCTCCACACTTAAACATTAGCATGTCCTCATGGACAAAAAGAATGAATAGAGGAAAGTAAGACTCATGAAATGCAACCTATATATGAATGTAACTATATGCTAAGATGTTTTTATCTACTTGGTTGGAAATAAACAAGTTCTCCAAGACAAATATAAATCAGATTCCACAAATTCAAATGGTACAGTAAAGACAAGCAAACTTGTAAGAAGATAGCTCATGAAAGCAAGGAACATAGAATCAAGCATTGAACCCTCACTGGAAGTGTATATGCACTCTAATCACTCAAGTGTATAGGGTAATTCACTCTAGTCTCCTCTATTCATGCGTTCTAAAAATTGTTCATCTAACCAATCAACAAATATTTAGTGCATACATGCAAACATCATGAGGTCTTTTTCAAGGTTGTAATGGGGCTTAGGTAAGGGTGACGATACATGTATGGCCAAGTGAGCTAAGAATTGAATCCTTGATTAACCTAAGTTCTCACCAAATGCACACACATTCTCTATGCTTCTAAAATCATGCCTAACTACCCATAGTCTCACTTTTGTGTTTTTCACCTACTCATGTATTTAAACGTTCTTCTATTTTACCTCACATGCATTGATCTTTTTATTGAACTTAACATTGGGGTGCTTTCATTCCCCTAAATCTCTCTCTTTTTTTTTAATTTTAAAAATAAACATAACATTTCAATGCATATGGTTTTTCTGGTTTCATATGAGTAGGCACCCAAATTTCGTATATTAAATAAAGTGAAAACGCAACACATTCCTATTTACCCAGGTTTCCCATAATTCCCCACACTTAGTTGATACACAATCTCTATCTTAAGCTAACCAAAGATTCAATTGAGGTAATTAATTATTTTTCCGCTTAAGGCTAGTGATGTGGTAATATATAGAACAAATGGGGATTAAAAGGCTCAAAGTGGTAAACAAAGGTAAATGGAGGTGGTAGGCCATTTGGGATAAGTGAGCTAATAACAAATGATGGCCTCAATCACATATAAGCATGGAAATACACTAAACAATGGACATATAGAATGGAACAAAGCAAAGATTGCAATTATAGAGAAGCAAACTGATGAGCGGATAATTTATACGCTTTTTGGCATTGTTTTTATATAGTTTTTAGTAAGTTTAAGCTACTTTTAGGGATGTTTTCACTAGTTTTTATGTTAAATTCATATTTCTGGACTTTACTATGAGTTTGTGTGTTTTTCTGTGATTTCAGGTAAATTCTGGCTGAAATTGAGGGACTTGAGCAAAACTCTGAAGAAGGCTGACAAAAGGACTGCTGATGCTGTTGGAATCTGACCTCCCTGCACTCGAAATGG
>NC_029774.3:81506844-81507285 GCF_000817695.3 Arachis duranensis | reverse complement strand
TTAACTAACTTTTTGTTTGTTTCTTATCTTTTTCAAAACCAACTAACTACCTATCCCTCTCTAAATTTCAAAAATTCTCCCTCTCTTTTTCAAAAATTCTTTTTGTTTTAAATTTTAATTTTAATTATATTTTATCTCTAATTTTCGAAAATACTAACCCCTTTTTCAAAAAAATTATTTTCGAATTTTTTCTCCCTCTCTCTTCTCTTCTTCTATTTAATTAATTAATTACTAACACTTCTCTTCACCTCTCTTCATCTAAAAATCCGAATTCTTCTTCATCCTTCTACCCCTTTCTTTTTCTACTAACATAAAGGAATCTCTATAATGTGACATAGAGGATTCCTCTTTCTTTTCTTGTTTCTTCTCTTTCATATGAGCAGGAACAGGGAAAAAGGCACTCTTGTTGAAGTTGATCCAGAACCTAAAAGGACTCTGAAG
>NC_029774.3:81505658-81506716 GCF_000817695.3 Arachis duranensis | reverse complement strand
AATAATAATAATAATGCAAGGAGAATGCTTGGTGACTTCACAAAGCCAACGTCTAAGTTTGATGGAAGAAGCATCTCCATTCCTTCCATTGGAGCCAATAACTTTGAGCTGAAACCTCAGCTAGTTGCTTTAATGCAACAAAACTGCAAGTTTTATGGACTTCCATCTGAAGATCCTTATCAGTTTTTAACTAAATTCTTGCAGATCTGTGAGACTGTAAAGACAAATGGAGTTGATCCTGAAGTCTACAGACTCATGCTTTTCCCTTTTGCTGTAAGAGACAGAGCTAGAATATGGTTGGATTCTCAACCTAAGGATAGCCTGGACTCCTGGGATAAGCTGGTCACTGCTTTCTTAGATAAGTTCTTTCCTCCTTAAAAGCTGAGCAAGCTAAGAGTGGATGTTCAACCCTTCAAACAAAAAGATGGTGAATCCCTCTATGAAGCTTGGGAAAGATACAAGCAGTTGACCAAAAGATGTCCATCTGACATGTTTTCAGAATGAACCCTATTAGATATATTCTATTATGGTCTCTCTAAATTTTCGAAAATGTCACTGGACCACTCTGCAGGTGGATCTATTCACCTGAAGAAAATGCCTGAAGAGGCTCAAGAACTCATTGACATGGTTGCAAACAACCAGTTCATGTACACCTCTGAGAGGAATTCTGTGAATAATGGGATACCTCAGAAGAAAGAAGTTCTTGAAATTGATGCTCTGAATGCCATATTGGCTCAGAACAAAATGTTGACTCAATAGGTCAACATGATCTCTCAAAATCTGAATGGAATGCAACATGCATCCAACAGCACTAGAGAGGCAGCTTCTGAAGAAGCTTATGATCCTGAGAACCCTGCCATGGCAGAGGTTAATTACATGGGTGAACCTTATGGAAACACCTATAATCCATCATGGAGAAATCATCCAAATTTTTCCTGGAAGGATCAACAAAGGCCTCAACAAGGCTTTAACAATGATGGACGCAATAGGCTGAACAATAGTAAGCCATATCCATCATCTTCTCAGCAACAGACAGAGAACTCTGAACAAAACACTTC
>NC_029774.3:81505113-81505503 GCF_000817695.3 Arachis duranensis | reverse complement strand
TATTGAAACTCCTCCCAGTATTCTCCCAAGCAATACAGAAGAGAATCCAAAAGGAGAGTGCAAGGCCATTGATTTAATCAAAGTGGCCGAATGCACTAAGGAGAAGGAGGACGAAAATCCTAGAGAGGAAGACCTCCTGGGACGTCCTTCAAGCAAGAAGGAGTTTCCTATTAAGGATCCTGAGGAATCTGAGGCTCATACAGAGACCATAGAGATTCCATTAAATCTCCTTCTGCCATTCATGAGCTCTGAAGACTATTCTTCCTCTGAAGAGGATGAAGATGTGACTGGAGAGGAGCTATCATGAATCTGAATGCCAAGTTGTTTGGTAATGAGACTTGGGAAAGTGAACCTCCCCTGCTCATTAGTGAACTAGATACTTGGATTCAG
>NC_029774.3:81497413-81501293 GCF_000817695.3 Arachis duranensis | reverse complement strand
TGCGATTGACAACCGCATAGGATCATTTTCCCGAGAGGATGAAAGTAGCCACAGCTGATGGTGAACCCCTATACAAAGCTTGCCATGGAAAGGAGTAAGAAGGATTGAGTTGAAGCAGGAGAATAGCAGGCGTCCTTGAGCCATATAGCATCTCCATTCGCTTATCTGAAATTCCCACCAATGAATCTGCATAAGTCCTCTATCCTTTTATTTAGTCTATTCTTTTATCTTTATTTTCGAAACCATAATCCAATTTAATTTGCCTAACTGAGATTTGCAAGGTGACCATAGCTTGCTTCATACCAACAATCTCTGTGGGATCGACCCTTACTCACGTAAGGTTTATTACTTGGACGACCCAGTACACTTGCTGGTTAGTTGAATGGAGTTGTGAATTCAACCAGTGCCATAATAATGATTTCATACAAAGACAAACAACTTAAAGAGAATTGATCACAATTTCGTCCACCACAAACACACAAGAATAAAATATTATTGTGTGTGTATTGCAGCCACTTGCTTTGTGTCTAATTTCCTGGTGAGCTCTGCTAGTTGCTTGGCAAACACCTTGTTTTGGGCTAGAATTGTATCAACATGGTTCAGCTCCATGACTCCCTTAGTATTGTGCCTCTCTGAAGCATAGTAGTACTCATTCTCAGCCACTGTCTCAATCACTTCAATGGCTTCTTCCACAGTCTTTTTCCTGTTCAATGAACCTCCTGATGAATGGTCTATAGCCTTCCTTGATTCATAAGAAAGTCTATCATAGAAAATATGCAATTGCACCCAGTCATGGAACATGTCTGGTGGGCATTTCCTTGTCAATTCTTTGAACCTCTCCCATGCCTCGTAGAGCGTCTCACCATCTTGTTGTCTAAAAGTCTGAACCTCAGATCGAAGCCTATTGACCTTTTGTGGAGGGTAGAAACGTGCCAGAAACTTGCTTTCTACTTCATCCCAGGTTGTTAGGCTCCCCCTTGGGAATGATTCCAGCCACTTAGCTGCCTTGTCCCTAAGTGAAAATGGGAACAAGAGCAGTTTATAGGCATCTTCCTGGACTCCATTGGACTTCACAGTGTCGCAAATTCTCAGAAATTTTGTGAGATGTTGGTTTGGGTCTTCATTAGCACTCCCACCAAATGAACAATGATCCTCCACCAATGATATTAGCTGTGGTTTGAGTTCAAAATTGTTGGCCTGAATGGGTGGTTTTTGAATGCTGCTACCACAATTCCCAGAGGTTGGGTTTATGTATGAACCAAGAACCCTCCTCTCGGGAATGGCATTGTTTCCATCAGCCCTCTTATGGTTGTGAACTTCTCTATCCATGTTGAGATCTAGAGCTTCCTCAAAGTTGTCTTCAGATTCTCCTTCAGATTCTTCTTCTCTCAATACTCTATTCATATGAGTAGGCACCCAAATCTCTCTCTTTTTTTTAATTTTAAAAATAAACATAACATTTCAATGCATATGGTTTTTCTGGTTTCATATGAGTAGGCACCCAAATTTCCTATATTAAATAAAGTGAAAACGCAACACATTCCTATTTACCCAGGTTTCCCATAATTCCCCACACTTAGTTGATACACAATCTCTATCTTAAGCTAACCAAAGATTCAATTGAGGTAATTAATTATTTTTCCGCTTAAGGCTAGTGATGTGGTAATATATAGAACAAATGGGGATTAAAAGGCTCAAAGTGGTAAACAAAGGTAAATGAAGGTGGTAGGCCATTTGGGATAAGTGAGCTAATAACAAATGATGGCCTCAATCACATATAAGCATGGAAATACACTAAACAACGGACATATAGAATGGAACAAAGCAAAGATTGCAATTATAGAGAAGCAAACACACAAGAATAAAATATTATGGTTAAATAATGTAACCATACAATTAGGCTAAAAAAATTCACGGGTTGTGTGTTCTTAGCTCAAAATCATGTTCCAAATTACAATCTTCAGACAAGTTTAACATAGAATTTTAATTTGAATTAGTGAAATTATCAAAAAAAGGGTCTTTGAAAAAGAAACTTATTATTTTTCAACCAAGTAGAACATACATGCAACACTTATTACTATGCAATCTATCCAACCTAACAAAAGAAAAATAACCTATTGGTGTTAAGAAAAAGCAATTACCTCCGGAAGTCAGGTACTGACCGACCTCCCCACACTTAAAGCTTGGCACCGTCCTCGGTGCCATCAGTTAAGAACAAAGGGGGGCTGGTGACAGCATCTCCACAGTTGTGGTTGATCTAGCCATAAACTTGATAGCTACGATTTTAGGATATTGCACAATCGGCAAAAATTCCTTCCGGCAAGTGCACCGGTTATCGTCAAGTAAAAACTCACAATAGAGTGAGGTCGAATCCCACAAAGATTGGTTGAGTGAGCAATTCGGATTAGAAGTGTGTTCTAGTTGAGCGGAATCAAGATTTAGATGAGAATTGCGGAATCTTAAATTGCATGAATTAAAGAGCGAGAAGTTAAAGTGCTGAAATTAAAAAGGGATGGGGGTGATTGCATGAATTTAATTGCAGAATATAAAGAGAAAGTGTAGATCAGAAATGGGGAATTCATTGGGTTTCAGGAGATATTGAGATCTCCGAATCAAAACATTTTTATCCCTTCCTCAACCAATGCATTCATTGAATTTTGCTTGGCAATCTTATATGATTGGATCCCAATTCCTTGGCTCACCACTTCTCTCTAAAAACAAACAAATTCCCAATCCCTTGGTTTAAATGTTCATAAGAAGAGATGATGCTCGATCTCTGATTATACCACACAGTTTCATGAACCACAATTTGGTAGGATTACATGTCACAATATCCATCCAAACCCCAATCCAATTCACTGTGAGAAAGCTTCTCTAGCATGAATCCTCCATTCCTTTCCCAAGGTTCCGAAGGATTCCAATTATGGATAGTTTCTTTCCCAAGACAACTAACCAATGGAATTAGATCGAGAAGCTTTCTAACAAAATTCAAGAGAAAAGATTGAAGAAGAAGATAAAAACTATTATTGATTTATTGAATTACAATAGAGCTCCCTAACCCAATGAAAGGGGTTTAGTGAGTCATAGCTCTGAATTCAATTACAAAAGTATGAAAACTAGCAAAATGATCCAAAAGTTCTCAAGTGTAAAAAAAATCCCCAACTAACTTAAAATTCTATCCTATTTATACACTTTCTAAATTGAGCTTCTATTGTGTTTCATGGGCTTTGAGTCCTTTCCCTGATTTCCTTTTGCTTTGGGTTTATGGTCCAAAATCCTGATGAGGCTGTGATCCAATTCTGTAACATTCATTGAGCAAACTTAGTGATAATCGAGTAATGACACATGACTCAACAATTTGAAATTCCAGACTCATCAATTCTTCAGGCCCAATCCCATAAACCATGGTATTCAATTGGGTTTCATACCATAATACGTTTAAGTTAATGTTTGGTGCTCAAATGCTAACTTAAACTTCAATATATTTGGCCCAGAAACCCTTTCAAAAAGTGGCGTTTAAGTTGTAGTTTAAGCTTAAACTGCAACTTAAACGTTGGACACTCCTGGAGGTGATATAATTCAAGCACGTTTAAGCTTCAGTTTAAGATTAAACTGAAGCTTAAACTTGGAAATGGAAGAAAGCAACTACGGAGTGTGGAATGGTCGAACACGTTTAAGCTTCAGTTTAAGGTTAAACTGAAGCTTAAACATGGAAATAGAAGAAAGCAACTATGAAGTATGGGATGGTCGAACACGTTTAAGGTTAAACTGAAGCTTAAACGTGGAAATGAGAAAGCAACCCTGGAGGCAAATTGTGGTCGAACACGTTTAAGCTCCAGTTTAACCTTAAACTGGAGCTTAAACGTGGGAATGAAGAAAG
>NC_029774.3:81489768-81496095 GCF_000817695.3 Arachis duranensis | reverse complement strand
AAAAAGTAAATATGCAGAGAGTAGTTCCCAAAAGTGCTAAGCTTCTCTCTAGTTCAAAACTACTCTTATTTATATTACTCCTCATGATCTTCTAGTGAGTTCTTCAAGTCTTGGATGTGGGCTCTGGACCTTGAGTTGAAGCAATTCTCATCTTTAGTGGGCCCAGCTTGCAGAGAAATATGAATTAGGCTTGGGCATTTAACGTTGGGTAATATTTTGAGTGCGAGAACGTTAGTGGCATTCACTTTTTCCACTAACGTTCCACCCTTATATACCCACGTTAATTCCAACGTTAGAAATCTTAACGTGACTTCTAACGTTTCTTACTCAATCATTGGCCAACGTTAATGGGACTCACTTTTCCCATTAACGTTGGCTTGTGCCCCTTTTCGCAAACGTTAATGGGACTCACTTTTCCCATTAACGTTGCTTGCCTCTTGCCCTTACGTTAGATTTCACGTTAGCTTCGCTAACGTAGCTCTTAACGTGGGTCTCTATCACCTTCGAGAGCGTTAGTGACACTCACCTTTGTCACTAACGCTCCAATTGCCTTAAGTCCCTACGTTAGAACCCACGTTAACTAAGTTAACGTGGCTCTTAACGTAGTAATGAAACCATCTCCCAACGTTAGTGACAAAAGTGAGTGTCACTAACGTTAGTTCTTTGAATTCAACTCCACATAACGTTGGTTCTTTGAATTTAACTCCACGTTAACTCTCACGTTAACAATCTTAACGTGAGAGTTAACGTAGGCAATGCTAATGATCCAACGTTAGTGACAAAAGTGAGTGTCACTAACGTTGGCGTTGTTGATCCTCTTCCACGTTAGATTTCACGTTAACTAAGTTAACGTGACTCTTAACGTGGGGCATTGCCTAGTTTCCCAACGTTAGTGGTGTTCACTTTTACCACTAACGTTGATGAGAAACGTTATTGGTGTTCACGTTTCTCGTTAACGTGGAGTCTTCTTTTTCTTCTACGTTAAGTACCACGTTAACTTAGTTAACGTGGCTCTTAACGTAAGCTATGAATGGCTTCGCAAGCATTATTGGTGATCACTTTTCTTATTAACGTTGCAAGCTCTTTGCCATCCCACGTTAGTAGTCACGTTAACTAAGTTAATGTGAATGCTAACGTGGTTCTTCCATGCTTCATTTGTCCTGAAATCAAGCAATTAAAGTGCATCAAAGCTCTAGCTAAAGTCATGAGATTATGCATCATCAAATTCTCATGCAATTATGGCAAAAATCTCATGAAATCATGCAAAATTCACAATAGTTGCTTGAATGAAGGTGTAAGTGTATTTTTGCCCAAAACTTGCCTTATTCACTAAGAAAATGCATGAAACTACCCTAAAATAATGGAGAAAAGGTCAGTGAAACTGGCCTAGATGCCCTGGCATCACAACACCAAACTTAAAGCTTGCTTGTCCCTAAGCAAGTACTGAAGTATAAGAAAAATGAAATGAAAGAACAAGAAGATAAAATGGAAGTAGCACTCCTGGTTCATGGAGTTTCATGCATAGCAACTTAGGTTCTTTCCTTTTAGGTTTCAAGCCTTTATCAAATCCCTAGTCACTCTCTTGATTGCATCCCTTGAGGCTTCTTTCTTATTGATCCTTCTCTTCTTTTTTCAAAGTTTATTTTTCTTTTTGCTAGGTGCTTTGTAAGAGGGCGACTCTTTATGATAAGCTTTCAGCCAACACTCCCAAACCAGTTAGTTTTAAGGTGCTAGGTGTTAAGACACCCCTAAGGACTTACTCCCTCGAGTCTCTTTCCCCATACATACACACCACAGGCACATGGTTTGTTATTCTTCTTTCTTGAGACCTTGGTGTCCAGCACCTCTTTGGGTTACTAAGTGCTCTGTAACAAGGGTTACTCTTGATAGTGGACTTTCAGCTGATAATCCCGGATTAGTTAATCCAAGTTACCAAGTGATAAGGCACCCCTAAGATCTTATTCATCCAAGTATATCCCTTGTACATAATCACCACAGACACATGCCTCAATTTTGAAACCCTTGGTGCCTAGCATTGTTTCTTATTGTGTTCCTTTTCTTATTTTCAATTGTATTGCTCTTTTTCTTTTCTTGTTGGGATCTTATTGTTTAGCTAGCCTCAAAGAATGTGTCTCAAACATAAGACTTAGGATGGATAGTTGCTTTCTTTCCTTTCTTGGTGAACCAACTTAGCTTACTAATCAACCTACCACAAACATTCAGAATGCACTTCACAAAATGACTCCACTCTTGTTCTTCCCATAACATTTTCTTTTAGATAAACTTAGAGAGACAAGCATACAAGTAAGGAAGATGAAAGTGAGCATTCAAGACATTAGGCTAGCACACTAGGATGTGAATAAAGAAGAACAAGTACAATATGCAGGTTTCATTCAATCAATTTTCACTTAGAGTTCGGTATTTCGAGATGGTTTGATACAACCTCATGATATCTTCCTTGGCGTTATCGTCCTAGCAATCACGTCCTTGTCTGTTTCCTTGGATAATGAGCTACGCTCATCCCCTGGGGTTGATTGGAATCCTGTAACACTATTGAAAGTTGCTTGTTCCTCAAGCACTTGGAAAAGAGTTAGCATGCATATGTATGTGTGAGCTTCTGAGCTTGGCTTGGTGTGTGAACACCAAACTTAGTTCCTTGCTTACCTTGACAAATTGGATGTATGCGATAACTTTGTGTTCTTTTTATTCTGAAACAACTATGAGTTAAAAAGACAATCTATGTATTAGAGGCGAAGCCTCTGTCAAGTGAGTTCTCTAATTGCTAGAGCAATACCTTCATCATTAAGGGCTGCAATGCACTCTTAGGCTGGGGTTTTGGTGGGACACCAAACTTATAGCCCTATATTCACCCTTGTATTGTTTTTTTTTTGTAACACCAAACTTAGCTCTTCACACTATAGAGAACCCAACTTGACATTTTTATCAAAAGACCTATGAAAAGAAAATTACCTCAGGTTAGGTTGCCTCCCAACAAAGTGCTTCTTTAGCGTCACTAGCTTGACGTTTGGTTCTTGTTAAGGTGGCTGATAGTGCTTGAAGTTCTCCCCCTCTTGTAGTGAACCTATGTCCATTAGCTTTGTTGATAAGCTCCATATGCTCTAAGGACATGATTTTGTTGATGGTATACATCGGGGGCAGCTGAGATGGAATAGTGGGAAGGTGAGGTGGTATGGTTGGGAAATATGTAGAGATCACTTCATCACCTGGAGAGAAATCTTCTGTAGGAATTTTCTTGTTTCTCCATCTTCTGGGTACTTTCTTCCTTGTTTCTCTTAGTGCTATCTTGCTTTCTACAGATTCTTTTTCTAAGGGATTTTTGTTGTTAGCTTTGCATGGCTCTAGTGGTTCTGGTTTCTTTTGGATCCCCTTTTGATGTGGTTCTTCCTGAGCACATGGCTTTCCAACCAATAGGGCTTCTATTTGTATTGTTTCTGCTTCACTGCTTATTTCTTGCATCAATGCTTCCTTGGTTGGCTCCTCTATCAACTCTCTGTTATCATGATCTGATTCTTGTGAGGGTTTAAAGACATTAAAGGTGAGCTGCTCATCATGTATGCTCAGTACCAGCTCTCCTCACTCTACATCTATGAATGCTCTGGCTGTGGCTAGGAATGGTCTTTCTAGAATGATGGGGTAGATAGGATTCTCATCCATTTCCAGAACAACAAAATCTGTGGGAAGGTAGTAGCTCCCAACCTTTATCAGCACATTTTCAACCACTCCTATTGCTTGTCTTTGAATTTTGTCAGCCAATCTGATAATTACATCAGTGGGAGTTAGTGCATTGATTTGGAGCCTCTTCATGAGGGAGAGAGGCATTACATTGATACTTGATCCCAAGTCACAAAGCCTTTTGTCAATCATTGTTTCTCCTACGGCACAAGGTATGTGAAAACTCCCTGGATCCTCCTTCTTTGTAGGTGCCCCTGGTTGAATGAGGGCACTGCAGTCTTTGTTCATCTTTATGGTTTGTCCACCTTTCAATGGACTCTTTCTGGCTAGTAGCTCCTTTATATACTTGATGTAGAAAGGCATTTGCTGGAGGGCTCTAATGAATGGTATATTTACATCAAGAGATGCAAA
Organism: Arachis duranensis; assembly: GCF_000817695.3. Classification (NCBI taxonomy): domain Eukaryota; kingdom Viridiplantae; phylum Streptophyta; class Magnoliopsida; order Fabales; family Fabaceae; genus Arachis; species Arachis duranensis. The sequence continues at coordinate 81,491,991 of NC_029774.3, read as the reverse complement.
CATATCAAGGAACCTTGAGTACATTCTCCCTGCTACACCACCTTTAAGCCTGTGGGGAAAAGGTGCATATGAGTTCAACACATCCTTCTTCCTTAGCTCTTCCTTGGATGTAGGTTGAGTTGTACAACTTCCTTCCTCCTGGCTTTCTTTATGATTGTTTTGAAGGTGCTCTACTCTATTCATACTCTCTCCATCACTTGTGGTTATCATTTTACATTCTTCCCATCTTACTTTCCTTGTTTCTCCTCTTGGGTTCTTCTCTGTGTCACTGGGGAATCCATCAGTGGACTTGGGAAGTTGTTGAGATAGGTACCCTACTTGGGACTCCAACCTCTTGATGTTCTCTCCTTGGTTTTTGATGTTGGCTCATACCTCTTCCTTAAACACCTTGTTGTCTTGAACTTTTCTGCATAAGCTTTCAAGTAGAGCTTCAATCTTTGAGAGTCTATCATCTGTCAATGATGGTGGGTTGAGATTAGGGGGTTGTGACGATTGTTTGGATGGGTGTTGGTAATGTCTCTGTGTGGTGTTTTGATGAGTTGCATGGTTGTTGGAGTTGAGGTTGTGGCGTCTCTGGTCTTGCCCTTGGTCTTGTTGATTTCCCCATCCAAAGTTGGGGTGATTTCTCCATCCAGAGTTGTAAGTTTTGGAGTATGGATCATGGCTTTGTCTAGGTGAGTTTCCCACATAGTTGGCTTGCTCCCAGTCACCTTCTTCTCCTATGTTTACTCCTTCTTGAGTTGGTGATGAGGTGATGGCTGCTGCAACTTGGTTCTCTTCCACCTTCTTGGTAAGATCTGCTAGCTACTTGGTGATCATCTTGTTTTGGGCTAACAGTGCATCCATGTGGTTCAGCTCCATTACTCCTCTAGTGTTACTTCTTTCGGAGGCATAGAAGTAGTCATTCTCAGCAACTGTTTCAATGACATCTATAGCTTTTTCAATGGTTTTCTTCTTGTTTAAAGAGCCTCCAGATGAATGATCCACAGCCTTCTTTGACTCATAGGAAACACTTTCATAGAAGATGTGAAGTTGAACCCACTCATTAAACATCTCTGGTGGGCATCTCCTTGTCAAGTCTTTGAATCTCTCCCATGCTTCATAAAGTGTCTCACCATCTTGCTGCCTTAAAGTCTGCACCTCAGTTCTTAGCCTGTTAATCTTTTGAGGAGGATAAAATCTTGCTAAAAACTTGTTCACTACCTCCTCCCAGTCTGTCAGGCTTTCTTTTGGGAAGGATTCAAGCCACTTTGTTGCCTTGTCCCTGAGTGAAAAGGGGAACAAGAGCAACCTATAGACATCCGGGTGGACTCCATTTGTCTTCACTGTGTCACAAATCCTCAAGAAGGTAGTCAAGTGTTGGTTAGGGTCTTCTTGAGCACCTCCTCCAAATGAGCAATTATTTTGCACCAAAGTGATGAGCTGAGGTTTTAGCTCAAAATTGTTGGCTACCAGGGTGATGAGCTGAGGTTTTAGCTCGAAATTGTTGGCATGTATGGTGGGCTTCTAATGCTGCTTCCACAGTTTCCTGGATTAGGGTTGATATAGGATCCTGAGACCCTCCTTTCTTGCCCAGCCCGGTTTGCATGGCTTCTCTGGCATGATTATGAGCTTCTTCTTCATGATTATTCACCAAATTCTCTTCCATGTTGGGTTTAAAATACTCTTCCTCTTCCTCATCACCAATAATCTTCTTTCCTCTTGCCTCCCTTCTTAGTCTCCAAAGGGTTCTTTCAGGTTCTGAATCAAAGGATGTTGAGACTCCTTCTCTTCTCCCTGTCATACAACAAAAAGATTGCATAACAGGAGGAATAGTGAAGATTATTCTTGTTAGAATGATTGTTAGTGTGAGTGATGCAATTTATCAAACAGTTAGTGGGTTAGTGAGCTGAATTATGATCAACTAAGAAAAAGAGAACAGAAAAAAGAGAGGGTATAGGGGGTGAGGAAGAAATTAAAAACGAACTAAGGTAAATTGACTGAATAATACAAAACGAATAACAAAACATATAAAAAAATGCTCAATCTAGTGATCTTCTAACTTAATCATTGTTGATTCAAAATCAATCCCCGGCAACGGCGCCATAAACTTGATGCATGAAAACTTGTCTCTTAACAAATTTTCCTTCGGCAAGTATACCGCAATAGAGTGAGGTCGAATCCCACAAGGATTGATTGGTCAAGCAACTTTAGTTAGAAGAATATGCTAGTTGAGCTAAACAG
>NC_029774.3:81489277-81489645 GCF_000817695.3 Arachis duranensis | reverse complement strand
AGCATGAAAGTAAATGACAGAAAGTAAAGAGAATGGGTAAGATCAGGAATGGGGAAATCATTGGGTTCAGGAGATGTTGCATTCTCTGGATCAAGTTCATTCTCATCTCTTCCTCAATCAATGCATTCATTGATCTCATTGGCAATCTAAAGTGATTGGATCCCAATTCCTTGGCAATCCAATCTCTCTAAGCCTGAACAATTGCCCAATTCCTTGATTTAATTGCTCATGGGAAGAGATGAAAGTGTGGTCACTGATTATACCACATGTATTTCCAAATCAAAGTATTGGGAGGATTAAATGTCACAATATCCATCCAAACCCCAATTTGGTCCAACATGAGAAAGTATTTCTAGCATGATCTCCTC
>NC_029774.3:81485253-81489195 GCF_000817695.3 Arachis duranensis | reverse complement strand
AAGACAACTAACCAATTGAATTAAGATCGAAAGCTTTCTAGTAAGATCAAGAGAAAATAAAGAAGAAGAAGAATGAAAACTATAATTGATCCATCAAATTACAACAGAGCTCCCTAACCCAATGAAAGGGGTTTAGTTGTTTATAGCTCTAGAAATGAAAAATGGCAGAAAAGAAGAATCCATGCTAGAAGTACAGAAAAGTAAATATGCAGAGAGTAGTTCCCAAAAGTGCTAAACTTCTCTCTAGTTCAAAACTACTCCTATTTATACTACTCCTCATGATCTTATAGTGAGTTCTTCAAGTCTTGGATGTGGGCTCTGGATCTTGAGTTGAAGCAATTCTCATCTTTAGTGGGCCCAGCTTGCAGAGAAATATGAATTAGGCTTGGGCATTTAGTGAGATTAATGTTGGGTAATATTTTGAGTGCGAGAACGTTAGTGGCATTCACTTTTTCCACTAACGTTCCACCCTTATATACCCACGTTAATTCCGACGTTAGAAATCTTAACGTGACTTCTAACGTCTCTTACTCAATCCTTGGTCAACGTTAATGTGACTCACTTTTCCCATTAACGTTGGCTTGTGCCCCTTTTCGCAAACGTTAATGGGACTCACTTTTCCCATTAATGTTGCTTGCCTCTTGCCCTTACGTTAGATTTCACGTTAGCTTCGCTAACGTAGCTCTTAACGTGGGTCTCTATCACCTTCGAGAGCGTTAGTGACACTCACCTTTGTCACTAACGCTCCAATTGCCTTAAGTCCCTACGTTAGAACCCACGTTAACTAAGTTAACGTGGCTCTTAACGTAGTAATGAAGCCATCTCCCAACGTTATTGACAAAAGTGAGTGTCACTAACGTTGGTTCTTTGAATTCAACTCCACGTAAACTCTCACGTTAACAATCTTAACGTGAGAGTTAACGTAGGCAATGCTAATGATCCAACGTTAGTGACAAAAGTGAGTGTCACTAACGTTGGCGTTGTTGATCCTCTTCCACGTTAGAGTTCACGTTAACTAAGTTAACGTGACTCTTAACGTGGGGCATTGCCTAGTTTTCCAACGTTAGTGGTGTTCACTTTTACCACTAACGTTGATGAGAAACGTTATTGGAGCTCACGTTTCTCTAACGTGGAGTCTTCTTTTTCTTCTACGTTAAGTACCACGTTAACTTAGTTAACTTAGTTAACGTGGCTCTTAACGTAAGCTATGAATGGCTTCGCAAGCGTTATTGGTGATCACTTTTCTCATTAACGTTGTAAGCTCTTTGCCATCCCACGTTAATAGTCACGTTAACTAAGTTAACGTGAATGTTAACGTGGTTCTTCCATGCTTCATTTGTCCTGAAATCAAGCAATTAAGGTGCATCAAAGCTCTAGCTAAAGTCATGAGATTATGCATCATCAAATTCTCATGCAATTCTGGCAAAAATCTCATGAAATCATGCAAAATTCACAATAGTTGCTTGAATGAAGGTGTAAGTGTATTTTCACCCAAAACTTGCCTTATTCACTCGGAAAATGCATGAAACTACCCTAAAACAGTGAAGAAAAGGTCAGTGAAACTAGCCTAGGTGCCTTGACATCAAATGTAAATCGGCGCTTGTTTCGGTGCTCCATTTGCTTCGCCTGCCGGTCTAGCCGATCTAACCTCTAAAGTATCTGAAGGAGCAGCTAATTTGCTGAAGGTGCTTGTGATGTGGAAGGAGAAGGAATATCTCCAGCCGGGTCTGTAGTCCGGCTGGTAGTGGCTGTTGGGGTCTGATGTACTTTTCGTTGGGGACATACTGATCATCCTGCGGAATCATGGCCTTGGTGTCCCCAACTGTTCCACGTTAGAGTTCACGTTAACTAAGTTAACGTGACTCTTAACGTGGGGCATTGCCTAGTTTCCCAACGTTAGTGGTGTTCACTTTTACCACTAACGTTGATGAGAAACGTTATTGGAGCTCACGTTTCTCTAACGTGGAGTCTTCTTTTTCTTCTACGTTAAGTACCACGTTAACTTAGTTAACTTAGTTAACGTGGCTCTTAACGTAAGCTATGAATGGCTTCGCAAGCGTTATTGGTGATCACTTTTCTCATTAACGTTGTAAGCTCTTTGCCATCCCACGTTAATAGTCACGTTAACTAAGTTAACGTGAATGTTAACGTGGTTCTTCCATGCTTCATTTGTCCTGAAATCAAGCAATTAAGGTGCATCAAAGCTCTAGCTAAAGTCATGAGATTATGCATCATCAAATTCTCATGCAATTCTGGCAAAAATCTCATGAAATCATGCAAAATTCACAATAGTTGCTTGAATGAAGGTGTAAGTGTATTTTCACCCAAAACTTGCCTTATTCACTCGGAAAATGCATGAAACTACCCTAAAACAGTGAAGAAAAGGTCAGTGAAACTAGCCTAGGTGCCTTGACATCAAATGTAAATCGGCGCTTGTTTCGGTGCTCCATTTGCTTCGCCTGCCGGTCTAGCCGATCTAACCTCTAAAGTATCTGAAGGAGCAGCTAATTTGCTGAAGGTGCTTGTGATGTGGAAGGAGAAGGAATATCTCCAGCCGGGTCTGTAGTCCGGCTGGTAGTGGCTGTTGGGGTCTGATGTACTTTTCGTTGGGGACATACTGATCATCCTGCGGAATCATGGCCTTGGTGTCCCCAACTGTGTAGGAGACTCCGGCTGCTGAGACTAGATCTGAAACCAAGGCGGGAAAGGGTAGGTTGCTCGCAATCTGTACATGTCTCCTGGCTTGTCAGTGGTGTCTCGGTAAGTTGAGAGGCTAGTCTGTCAGGATACACCAGATGAGAACAGCCATGTCCGTAGTGAAGGAGGACTCATGAGTGCTTGGAAAGACATAGTGGGACATGATTTGTGCCCACACTCGAGCCTCCAAGGTAAGTGCTAAAGCCAACATGCCCTTAGATCGGGATCGATGGTATCCATAGATCCATCTGCTGCCAGGTTGTGCGATAACTCTGAGGACATCGTCCCAATTAAATTGATATATTTGGCGCTTGATAGAGGCTTCTTAGTAAGCGTCCAATCCTTCTGGAGCAGAGGGGAGATCTAAAGCTCACTGAATGGCCCCTTTAGAGATAGAGAGTTGCTTCTAACGGACATAGATAGACTGCAGGGCTGGCATGAAAAAATTGGAGTATAATTCAACTACCCATGAGAGGTTGACCTGCCGTGGCTGCCTTCGTAAGAATCTCCATTGTCTACGCTCAATGCGGGGCTCTACAAGATCAACAATGTGGGTAGGGAGGATGAGTAAGTGCTCATTGTTGTGGTTCCGCTCAGCTAGGATGGGGAACATCCTCTCACAGTAGCGGTTAGTGAACCACGCAGTGTCCCTTACGGGAAAGGCTTTCTCAGTTTCATCGACCTTGATGATCTTCTTGACCCGCTTTGTTGATGGCTTGACTGATGTTGAGGATGATTCCGTAGCTGGTGGCTTGTTAAAGGCTTTCTCTCTACCCTTCCTGGTGGCTTGTTAAAGGCTTTCTCTCTACCCTTCCTGGTGGCTTGTTAAAGGCTTTCTCTCTACCCTTCCTGGTGGCTTGTTAAAGGCTTTCTCTCTACCCTTCCTGGTGGCCATCTTGAAAAGGGAGAAAAGAAAGGGACATGAAATCAGGTGGCTAGAACCGGGAGGAGAAAAAGACAAATGATAATCAATGCCAAGGTAAAGAAGAATGTCGTAAACACATAGTCGTGAATCAATGTAATTCGGACATCAATGGAAATATAGCATGATATATTAAGGCAATTAGATGCAAGATGTTTATCAGCATGCCAGCAAAGGCATGAGTAGCATAGATCAAGCATTAATAGCTCAATTTGATTATCAAATGTAACAAACTAAAAATCAAGTTTGTATTGACAATTAAATTTAATCAATAAAAGATTGCAAGGGTTTTGTGAAAAACACTTGGTATGCATGTAAAATAT
>NC_029774.3:81451880-81484500 GCF_000817695.3 Arachis duranensis | reverse complement strand
AGGGAAAGTATGAAATCCAAACATGCATGAAACCCAAAAATTAATACTAATTGTCAAATCATTCCCTGATATGTCCACAAGCAAAATATAGAAGAAAATAATCACCCATTTGAATTTCTAACACCAATTAAAAGAATGCAAAAAGAATAGATAAATAGTAAGAAGGGAAGAAAGAAGATAGGAAGAAAGAACCATGAGAAGAAGATGAAAAGAGAGAGGTAATGGAGGATGTGAGTGGGAAAGAAGTAAGAGGAGAAGAAGAAGAAGAAGAAAAAGATAGAAAATATAGAAGAAGAATAAGAAGAAGAAGAAGAAGAAGAAGAAAGAAGAAGAAAGAAATTAGGGTTGGGGGATAAAGGAGAAGAGGTCTGGGTGGCGTGATGTTTTAATTTTGCATTGCATGCGACGCGTACAGCACGGGTACGCGTGGGTCACATGAAGTTCAAGTGAGGCGTAAGCGTCTGGGATGCGTACGCATGATCTCAGTTTGTGCGAATCGCACGAGAGCAGCTCCATGCACGCACAACTCTCGAGTTGATACGCATGAGGGCTGAAAAGGCAGACGATGCGTGCGCGTCAGGGACGCGCTCGCGTGGATGGGAAAAAGTGAAAATGATGCGCACACATCAAGGACGCATACGCGTGGTGAGGATTGCGCTCTTAGCGCAATTCCAGCCCCAAGCCAACATAACTTTCGGGAAGAACGCCCATTTACGCCGATTTCCAGGGCCACGCGTACGCGTCATAGACGCTTACACGTGGATGGCGAACAATGCAAGCGATGTGCACGCGTCAAGTACGCGTTCGCGTGGGCTTGCTGGTGCGCAATGCACACTTCCAGCACCACTCCTGCTCAACTCTCTGTTTACTGCCTTGGTATTGTGTATTCACGCATGACGCGTACGCGTCAGCGACGCTTGCGCGTCGAACACCCATTTTTTATAGAATGCAGTTGAATATGCAGAATGCAGGTTAAGATGCAGAATGTATGCATGAACATTGGTAAAAAGAAAATAAAAGAGACTAAGAATGGAAAGGAACGATCATACCATGGTGGGTTGTCTCCCACCCTGCACTTTTCTTTAACGTCCTTAAGTTGGACGGTCCAAGAGCTCAGTCTACTTCTGTGGGTGGATCCGCCAAGAGGTGGATCTCCAGCTCCTTGCTGTCCTTCATCTTCTCACCATGATACAGCTTTAAGCGGTGGCCATTGACCTTCAGAATATTGGGACTAGAAGGGTGCCTCAGGTAGAAAACGCCATATGGCTCAGCTTTCTCCACTCTGTAGGGGCTTTCCCATCTTGATCTCAGCTTGCCTGGCATGAGTCTCAACCTGGAGTTGTAAATGAGAACTAACTCCCCAGGTTTGAACTTCCTTCGCTTGATATTCTTGTCATGTACAGCCCTCACCTTCTCTTTGTATAGCCTGGAGTTTTCAAAAGCTTCTAGGCGAAGGCATTCCAGTTCTTGTAGTTGCAACTTCCTCTCAGCCTCCGCTTTCTCGAATTTACGCACTACCTAGAAAGCCTTGTGTTCTACCTCCACTGGGAGGTAACAAGCCTTTCCGTAGACTAGGCGGAAGGGACTCATTCTGATTGGTGTCTTGTACACTGTCCGGTATGCCCAAAGCGCATCAGCAAGCCTGGTACTCCAGTCTTTTCTTTGAGGCTTGTCGACCTTTTTCAGGATATGCTTTATCTCTCTGTTGGACACCTCGACTTGTCCATTAGTCTGGGGGTGGTAAGCTGTAGCCACCTTGTGAACGATCCCATGCTTCTTCAGTAGGCCTGTTAATCTCCTGTTGTAGAAGTGAGTGCCTTGATCACTCACCATTGCTCGTGGTGATCCAAAGCGACAGATAATATTATTTCGAACAAAGGAAACAACAGTGTTAGCATCATCAGTGTAGGTAGGAATTGCTTCCACCCATGTAGAAACATAATCTACAGCTAACAATACATATAGGAAACCATAAGAGTTTGGAAATGGACCCATGAAGTCAATGTCCCAGACATAAAAAATTTCACTGAATAACACAGGTTGTTGGGGCATCTTATCCCTATTGGATATAGTTCCAAACCTCTAGCAAGGTGAACAAGATTCACAAAAAGTAGTAGCATCGTTAAACAGTGTGGGCCACCAGAATCCACAGTCTAATATTTTTCCAGCTGTTCTTTGAGGGCCAAAATGTCCACCCCTCTCAAAAGAGTAGCAGGACTCTAAAACGGACTGGAATTCTGATTGAGGCACACACCTTCTAATTACCTGGTCAGCACCACATCTCCATAAATATGGGTCATCCCATATATAATATTTGGACTCGCTTTTAAGCTTGTCCTTTTGATGTTTAGTAAAATCAGGAGGGAAGGTGCGACTGACAAGGTAATTAGCTATAGGTGCATACCAATGAACTACTTCAGATATTGCGTGCAAGCTATCAAATGGAAAAGCATCATTGATAGGAGTGGATTCATCCTTGATGTGCTCTAGGTGACTCAACTGGTCCGCCACTAAATTCTGTGAACCACTCCTATCCTTAATTTCTAAATCAAATTCTTGCAGCAACAATATCCAGCGTATGAGCCTTGGTTTGGACTCTTTCTTATATTTTAGAGCTGCATGGTCTAAGTACACTACCACCTTAGTACCAAGTGAGTAGGCTCGGAATTTATCCAGAGCAAAAACAATAGCCAGAAGCTCTTTTTCAGTGGTGGTGTAATTAGAGTGAGCAGCGTCTAAGGTCTTAGATGCATAAGAAATAATAAAAGGGTCCTTACCTTCGCGTTGAGCCGGCGCCGCTCCGACTGCATAATTAGAAGTGTCACACATTATCTCAAATGGTTGACTCTAGTCGGGACCTCTCACAATAGGTGCTTGAGTCAAGGCGGTATTCAACTCATCAAATGCCTCCTTGTAGTTTGTATTCAGCTTGAACTCAACATCCTTCTGCAGCAGGCGGGATAAAGGCAGTGCTACCTTACTAAAGTCCTTGATAAACCACCAGTAGAAACCTGCGTGACCAAGAAAAGAGCGGTCTTTCCTCACAGAGAAGGGGTAAGATAAACCAGAAATAACGTCTACCTTTGCTGGATCAACTGAAATTCCAGTATTAGAAACAACGTGTCCTAGAACAATACCTTGTTAGACCATAAAATGACATTTTTCAAAATTTAATACAAGGTTTGAACTAACACACCTGTCTAATACTTTAGCTAAACTATCCAAGCAAAGGCTAAAAGAATCGCCATACACACTAAAGTCATCCATAAAAACCTCCATACAGTTCTCAAGAAAATCTGAGAAAATACTCATCGTGCATCTTTGGAACATTGCCAGTGCATTACATAAGCCAAAAGGTATTCTCTTATACGCATACGTTCCAAAGGGACATGTAAAAGTAGTCTTCTTCTGATCTTCAGAGGCTATATGAATATGAAAATAGCCAGTGTAACCATCTAGAAAACAGTAGTTTGATTTACCTGACAGGCGATTAAGGGGGTAGTGATCCTTGCGGGTAGCTTGGTTGAGACGCCTGTAATCAATGCATACCCTCTAGGCATTCTGCACTCTAGTTGCAATAAGCTCTCCATGCTCATTCTTCACTATTGTGACTCCAGATTTCTTTGGAACCACCTGTACCGGGCTAACCCATTCACTATTCGAGATTGGATAGATAATGTCAGCTTCAAACAGCCTGGTTATTTCCTTATTGACCACCTCTAGAATGGTGGGGTTCAGCTGCCTTTGAGGTTGACGGACAGGCCTTGTTCCCTCTTCTAAAAATATTAGGTGCTCACAAACTTGAGGGCTGATGCCAACTGTATCCGCCAAGCTCCATCCAATGGCCTTCTTGTGTCTTCTTAGCACACTAAGCAGTTGCTTCTCCTGTTGGGAAGTGACTTTCCTTGCAATGATAACTGAGAGCTTCTGATTATCCTCAAGGTAAGCATACTTGAGGTGGGGTGGAAGGGGCTTCAACTCCATTTTCTGCTCATGGCTAGGTTCCTGATCATCTAGAGCCAGTTGTGGTGGCAAGGTATCTTCAGTAAGCTCAGGGGGTGTCTGAAGAGAGAACTTTTGTGTGGTCTAGAATTCAGAATAAATTCCTATTGCAAGTATAGTTTCTAAACCAACAAAAGTCCTTTCTTACAAACGTTTTGGTTGTCACAAGTAACAAACCCAATAAAAATAATTAACCGAAGTATTCAAACCTCGGGTCTTCTTCTCAAGGAATTGCAGGGAGGTGTGTTTTATTATTGGTTATGGAAAATAGTATTTTGGGTTTTGAAAAGGGTTTTTGAGCAGAAGAATTAGATTGCAATAATTAATAAATTAATAACTAATAACACTCTTGGCAAGGTATGAAAATTAGAAGTCCTATTCCAGTTATCCTTATCAATGGTGATGAGAATTATGTTTTTACTCCCACTTAGTTAACCTTTATTAAACAAAGGAAGGTCAAGTAGAGTAATTAGCTTGATCCTCAAGTCCTAGTCAATCCCTGTGGGAGCACTAGCTTTAGAGCGATCTAGATCAATTAAAATCTGCTAATTTCAACCACTGCTGAGTTTGACAACTCAAGAGTCACCAATTAATCAACCAAAGCCAATAGTAAATAATTTAGATTAAAAATAGAGAAAAGCAATCATGAGTCTAAAATACCTCAAATTGTATTTAAATAATAAAATCATAACATGAATGGTCATTAAACAAATAAAGGAGAAAATAAATAGAAGAACATTGAACCTGAGATAACGAAGAAATATTCCTAATTTCTAAAAATCCTAATCCTAAGAGAGAGAAGAGAACTTCTCTCTCTAAAAACTACATCTAAACTATGAAAAGTGAAAAATAACTGGCTATATCCCTCCATGGATGCATTCCTCTACTTCATAACCTCTAATCTCTGCCTCTTGGACCTGGATCTGGGCCAAAAAGGGTTTCAGAAACTACTGGGAGCATTTTCTGTAATTTCTGGTGCGTGGCAGCTATCACGCGTCTGCGTGGGTCACGCGGTCACGTCATTCGGAGTTTTTCATGTCACGCGTTCATTTTGATCATGCGTTCGCGTCATCTGTGTTCTGTTTAAGGTGCGCGGCCACGTGGGTCACGCGGTGAAGAACTTAAGATTGATGGTTTAGAAGTTATAATAAATTCTCGTTGAAAGTATAGTTTCTAAACCAAGCAATCAACCTTTCTTACAAAAGTTTTAGTTGTCACAAGTAACAAACCCCATTAAAATTGATAACCGAGTATTTAAACCTCGGGTTGTCTTAAGGAATTGCAGGGAGGTATGTTCTTATTACTGGTTATGAGTCTTGTAAATTGGGGGTTTTGGAAGTAAGGAAGAAGTATGACGAATAATTTAAATGGCAATTAAAATAAATAAATAACTGTAAAATAGACTTTTAGCAAGGTATAAGAATTGGAAGTCCTATCCTTATCAATTGTGATGAGAATTGGGTTTTAATCCCACTTTGCTAACCTCTAACTATGAAGGTAATTCAGGTGGATTAATTAGCTTAATCCTCAGGTCCTAGTCAATTCCTATGGAAAGACTAGAGTTATTGGAGCAACTCCCAATTTCAACCACTACTTTATTTGACAGCTCAAGCGTTACCAATTACTTAACCAAAGCCAAAAGGAAGAAAATATCTAAATTAAATTAAAAGCATTCATAAATAAAACAATCATAAACTGAGATACCTCAAATAACATTAATTAAGAAAAGTCATATGTAACATGGAAGAGTTCATAAATTAAATTGGGAAAATAAATAAAAGGAATATTGAACCTGTGATTGAAGAAGATGAAATCCTAATCCTAATATAAATCCTAATCCTAATACTAATCCTAAGAGAGAGGAGAGAACCTCTCTCTCTAAAAACTACATCTAAAACTAAAAATTATGAGTTATGAAAGCTTAATTATGAATGGATGCATTCCCCCACTTTATAGCCTCTAATCTGTGTTTTCTGGGCTGAGAACTGCGTCAGAAACAGCCCATAAATCGCTGTTTTACGAATTTAGCCACGCTGATTTTCGCAGATGCGACGAGTCCGCATGGATCACGCGTTCGCGTCGCCTAGCGGTACGGCCACTATGGTAAATTATATATCAAATCGAAGCCCCAGACGTTAGCTTTCCAACGCAAGTAAAACCACATCATTTGGACCTCTTTAGCTCAAGTTATGACCATTTGAGTGCGAAGAGGTCAGGCTAGACAGCTTAGCAATTTCTTCAACTTCTTGTATTCCTTCCACTTTTGCATGCTTTCTTTCCATCCTCTAAGTCATTCTTGCCCTGTAATCTCTGAAATTACTTAAGACACATATCAAGGCATCTAATGGTAATCAGAGATGATTTAAATAAAAGAAAATAAAATGCAAAGAAGCTTGTTTTGAATCATAGCACAAAATCAGGAAGGAGAATGTAAAATCATGCAAATCATATGAATAAGTGGGCAAAGGCTTGATAAAAACCACTCAATTGAGCACAAGATAAACCATAAAATAGTGGTTTATCAACCTCCCCACACTTAAACGTTAGCATGTCCTCATGCTAAGCTCAAGAGAAGCTATAAAGGGGTGAAGAGGAATGGTAGAATGTATGCAATGCAACCTATGAATACAACTACATGCTAAATGCTTTTACTTACTTGGTTAAGAGTAAATAAGTTCTTCAAGACAAATATAAATCAAATTTCACTAATGCAAATCATACAATAAAAGGCAAGTAAACTTGTAAGAAGATAGCTCATGAAAGCAGGGAGCATAGAATCAAGCATTGAACCCTTACTGGTAGTGTATATCGCTCTAGTCTCTCAAGTGTCTAGGGTTAATCACTCTACTCTTCCCTATTCATGCTTTCTAAACTTTGTTCTTTACCTAACCAATCAACAATATTTAATGTACCAATGCAAACATCATGAGGTCTTTTGCATGGTGGTAATGGAGCTAAGGTGAAGGTAAGGGTGTATATAAGGCTAAGTGAGCTAGTAAAGTGAATCCTTGAGTAGTCTAAGATCTCACCTAACAAATACATACTCTATACAAATTTTAAAATTATACTTAGCCTCCCATAATTCCCACTTTTGTATGATTCTCATACTCATGTACCAAATTTTTTATATTTCTTTACTTTTATCACATGTGCATTGATCTTTCAACTTGACATTAGGGTAATTCTGTCCCCTTATTTGTTTACTTATTTATTGAAATTTTTTTTATTTTTTTATTTTTTTATTTTTATTTTTTTTGAATCATAAAAGCAAACATAACTTATCAATGCACATGGATGTTCCATTATTTTTCTATTTTGGTTTTTCATGAGTAGGTTTCTAAATTCCCAATATTCAAATAAATTAGAAACATGATACATTCCCTTATTAACCCATGTTCCCACAGTTTTCCCACACTTAGTTGATGCACAATTTCTATCTTAAGCTAACCAAAAATTCACTTGGGATTTTTAATTTGTTTTTCTGCTTAAGGCTAGTAATGCGGTTATAGAACAAGAGGGGATTTAAAAAAGCTCAAGGGGGCTAACAAGGGTGATGTAAAAGGTAGGCTAATTTGGGATAAGTGAGGAATTTAAACAATGGCCTCAATCATATGTAGGCATATAAATACACTAAATAATGGACATATAGAATGGAACAAAGCAAAGATTGCAATTATAGAGAAGAAAACACACAAGAATAAAAATTTATGGTTAAATAATGTAACCATGTAATTAAGCTCAAGTCTCACAGGTTGTGTGTTCTTTGGCTCAAAAACCATGTTCCAAATACAACTTCAAACAAATTTAACACATAGAAAATTTTAATTTTTTTTATTTAAATTAGTGAAATTTTTCAAAAATAGGGTCTTAACAAGAAACTTATTATTTTAACCAAGTAGTAACTAGATGCATAAAATCAAACAAACATGCAAATACAACAATTAACAAATTAAGAAAATAGAGTATTGGTGTTGAAAAGAAGGTAACTAACCCCTGAAAATCGGTATCGACCTTCCCACACTTAAAGATTGTACCGTCCTCGGTGCATGCTAAGATGTGCAAGTGGATGGGGGTTGTGGTTCCTCAGCTGGGGCTCTTTTTGTTCCTTTCTTTGCCGGTGGTTTGGGAGTAGCTTTCTCTTAACCCTTCTTGGTGGCCATCCTGAAAAAGGAAAAAGAAAGTAACTTTGAAAGCTAAGGGTTAGAGCAAGGAAGAGAGCGGAAAAGGTGGTAATCAATGCACAATAAAGAAGAATGACGTTACCACATGGTCATGACTACATGTGAAAAGTTCATCAATGGAAATATAGCAAGTGCATGTAATAACAATTAAATGCAAGATGTTTATTGGCATGCTGGCAAAGGCATGAGTAGCATAGATCAAGCATTCAATGTCCAAGTTAGATTACCAAGTCTTTCAAACTAACAACATATTTGTAATGACAATTATATTTAATGAATATGATATGAAAAAGGGTTTCATGAAAAGCAAGCATTCAGAGTAGTAGGATAAAAGATACTGAAAAACAGTGCATAATGCCATACGGGCGTTTTCACAAACACTTAGCATGCATGGTAAATAATCTAATGAAAATAATAAATTGAACATGCAAGCAACCCTTTAAAAATTAATATATAATTGCCAAACAATTTTGCAACAATCCACAATGACCTAAATAAATTTCCAACACCAATAAAAAAGAAAAAGAAAGAAAAAGAAAACATATGCAATGAAAGTAAAAAGAAAGAGAAAGGAAGAAGAAAACATAAAATAAAGAAGAAGAATAGAAAAGTAAGGATTTGGGGAAGAGAAAGATAAGATATTTAGCAAATTAGGATAAGCTGTGCGGTGCAGGCGACGCGGAAGCCATGGGGGTTCCTTGAGTGTCCACATGAAGCCATGGGGGTTCCTTGAGTGTCCGAACATCGGGAAGCTAATTGACTTATCGCTTGATTTAGTTGGTGAAGGGTTGTATGAAATTTTTCTACTGTTTTCTTGAGACGATCCCTTGATTCTTGTTCCGCTTGGATATCATAAGTAGGACCATAAGACTCTTGGATTGATGGATATGGAGATAGAAAATATTGAGGTGGTGGTTCTTGGGAGTAATTGGGTTGGAATTGGGGTGGTTCTATATATAGTTCATATGGCTCATAAAGTGGTTGGTGTGGTGGATACGGGTTAGGGTCATATGGAGGTGAATGGCGGAAAGGGGCTTGTGAGTATGGTGGTCCAAAGTTATGTTAAGGAGGGGGTTCATAGGCATATGGTGGTGGTTGTTGATAATCAAAAGAGTACTCACCATAGCCATTGCCTTGATATGCATCACAGAATGGTTGTTGATAGTCCATTGGAGGTGGTTGTTGCCATGAGGGTTGATCAAATCCTTGTGGCTCCTCCCATCTTTGATTTTTCCAACCTTGATGCCCGTTCTCATTATAGTTCCTATTCCTAACAATAACATTGGAATCAAACTTGAAACCAGAGGGGTGAGAGTTCATAGTAGTAGGAGAAAATAAAAATAAAAATAAAAACTAATAAAAAGAAAATATTTTGAAAAAGATATGATTTTGAAAAAGATAAGATAGAATTTTGAAAAAGATATGATTTTTGAAAAAGGATAAGATAAGATTTTGAAAAAGATATAATTTTTGAAAAAAGATAAGATAAGATTTTGAAAAAGATATGATTTTTGAAAAAAAATGATTTGATTTTTGAAATACAAGAAAAGATAAGATAAAAATTTTAAAATCTGAAGTTTTTTTTTTTGAAAAATATTTACAATAACCAATAATAAGACACATGTTTGCAATTCCCCGACAACGGCGCCATTTAGAAGAACTGAAAGTTTGATGTTTTAGAAGTTATAATAAATTCTCGTTGCAAGTATAGTTTCTAAACCAAGCATCAACCTTTCTTACAAAAGTTTTGGTTGTCACAAGTAACAAACCCCTTTAAAATTGATAACCGAGTATTTAAACCAATGGTCATCTTCTCAAGGTATTGCAAGGAGGTATGTTCTTATTATTAGTTATGAGTCTTGTAAATTGGGGGTTTTGGAAGTAAGGAAGAAGTATGATGAATAATTTAAATGGTAATTAAAATAAATAAATAACTGTAAAATAGACTTTTAGCAAGGTATAAGAACTGGAAGTCCTATCCTTATCAATTGTGATGAGAATTGGGTTTTAATCCCACTTTGCTAACCTCTAACTATGAAGGTAATTCAAGTGGATTAATTAGCTTAATCCTCAGGTCCTAGTCAATTCCTATGGAAAGACTAGAGTTATTGGAGCAACTCCCAATTTCAACCACTGCTTTATTTGACAGCTCAAGCGTTACCAATTACTTAACCAAAGCCAAAAGGAAGAAAATATCTAAATTAAATTAAAAGCATTCATAAATAAAACAATCATAAACTGAAATACCTCAAATAACATTAATTAAGAAAAGTCATATGTAACATGGAAGAGTTCATAAATTAAATTAGAAAAATAAATAAAAGGAATATTGAACCTGTGATTGAAGAAGATGAAATCCTAATCCTAATCCTAATCCTAATCCTAATCCTAATCCTAATCCTAAGAGAGAGGAGAGAACCTCTCTCTCTAAAAACTATATCTAAAAATAAAAATTATGAGTTATGAAAGCTTAATTATGAATGGATGCATTCCCCCACTTTGTAGCCTCTAATCTGTGTTTTCTGGGCCGAGAACTGGGTCAGAAACAGCCCAGAAATCGCTGTTTTACGAATTTAGCCACGCTGATTTTTGCAGATGCGACGCGTCCGCGTAGATCACACGTTCGCGTCGCCTATTGGTATGGCCACTATGACAAATTATATATCAAATCGAAGCCCCGGACGTTAGGTTTCCAACGCAAGTGAAACTGCATCATTTAGACCTCTGTAGCTCAAGTTATGATCGTTTGAGTACGAAGAGGTCAGGCTGGACAGCTTAGCAATTTCTTCAACTTCTTGTATTCCTTCCACTTTTGCATGCTTCCTTTCCATCCTCTAAGCCATTCCTGCCCTGTAATCTCTAAAATCACTTAACACACATATCAAGGCATCTAATGGTAATAAGAGAGGATTTAAATAAAAGAAAATAAAAGGCAAAGAAGCTTGTTTTCAATCATAGCACAAAATCGGGAAGGAGAATGTAAAACCATGCAAATCATATGAATAAGTGGGCAAAGGCTTGATAAAAACCACTCAATTGAGCACAAGATAAACCATAAAATAGTGGTTTATCACGCGGTCGCGTCGCTTCCTTTTCACGCTGGGCATGCGGCCGCGTCATCCATGCGTTCGCGTCGCTGCCAGTTTCTTCAAAAACTCCATTTTGTGCTTTTCTTCCATTTTTTTGTATGTTTCCTTTCCATCCTTTAAGTCATTCCTGCCTTAGAAGCTCTGCAACTACTCAACACACAAACTATGGCATCGAATGGTAATAAAGGGTAATTAAAATAATTACTTTTAAAGCATAGAAAACATGTATTTCACATATATCACATAATAAGGAAGGGAAAGCAAAACTATACAATTTAGATGAATAAGTAGGTGAAGGGTTGAATAAATCACTTAATTGAGCACAATATATATCATAAAATATGGGTTTATCAACCTCCCCACACTTAAACAATAGCATGTCCTCATGCTAAATCCAAGATAAGGAGTAAGTTAAAGTGGTGGAATCTCATGCAATGCAATCTATCCTAGATGCAACTACCTGAATGAATCATGCAAATCTAGTTATTATTCACTTGTATATAAAACTTACATGTAGTTAAATTAATTCACATTCTCAACGAATTATATATGCATAGCCAACCTTAGACAATGTTAAAGCACTTTTACAATTGAGATGGGTAAAAATATTTTTTAAACTTGCAAGACAATTAACAGTAGAATATAGACATACAAAAATCATGAGGTCTTTTCAAGGTTGTAATGGGGCCAAGGTAGAGGTAAGGGCATATGTATAAGGATAAGTGAGCTAATAAGTGAATCCTTGATTAGTCTAAGATCTCACCTAACATATACATACTTTATACAAATCAAAAGTTTTTAACCTATTTGCCCAAATTTTTCCACTTTGTTTTGCAAACTCATGCATTAAATTTAACTTCATCCCATGTGCATTGATTCTTTTTATTTTGTGTTTGGGGAATTTTTTGTATCCTCTTATTGAAAGTAAAAAAAAAAAATTTTTATTTTTTTATTTTTTTATTTATTTTATTTTATTTTATTTTTTGAATGCACATGGTAACTCAATTTTTTTTTAATTTCACATGAGCATGCTTCCCAAATTTTTACATAACTTATTCAATTTAATTTCCTACTTTTTTTTCTATCATCCATGTTCCCATAAAATTTTCCACACTTAAGTTTTACACAATATCTATCTTAAGCTAGCCAAGGATTCAACTTGGGATTTTTATTTTATTTTTCCGCTTAAGGCTAGTAATGTGGTTATAAAATAGAAGGGGATTAAAAGCTCAAGGGGGCTAACAAGGATGGCATAAAAGGTGGGCTTTATTTGGGATAAGTGAGTTAATAATCAAATATGGCCTCAATCACTTTCTTAGTATGTATCTATATTCTATATTGGACATATAGATTAAAGCAAAGTAAAGAACACCAAAATAAAAAAGAAGGGCAAAACACACAGGAATAAAATTTATGATCTGAATGTAACCATACAATTAAGCTCAAAACTCACAGGCTGTGTGTTCTCAAGCTCATAAATCATATATTAATTATGTATGTCATGCAAGTAGAAATTAAGAGTTTCCATTATTCTCAATGTAAAATTTATTTGGGTGGCTTTAAAGTTTTAGTGTTCCTCCTTGATGAAATGTTGTTAACTAACTAACATGTAATGCTATATATACAAAGGGTGTGGATTGTTTTGATTCTGTTAAAGTCTCTAGCTTACTTCCTTTTTATTTTCAATCAAATCAACTATCATATGCTAAAAAGGGTAAACTATACTAATTAATCCACTTAATATATAACTAGTAAACAAAGGTGCAAATCAAGCTAAAATATCCAAGATATATACATATAGCTCAAAGTGCAGAATGTAAGAGTACAATAAAAACGAAAGAGAGAAAAAATGTGCAAAAAAACAGAAAATAGACAAAATAAGAAGAGAGTCTGTAGTGGTTCACCAAAATAAATAGACGCCAGAGATCGCGTCGCTCACGCTTTCGCGTGGAATAGTTATTGTGCAAGTGACATGTTCGTGTCAGAGACGCGCACGCGTGGGTCGTTTTGTGCTAAACGCACACTAGCCGCATAATTCCAGCCCAACTTTCTGGGTGTTGGATCATTACGCTGATATCCAGATCACGCGTTTGCGTGAGTGACGCAGACGCGTGGAAGGCATTTTCCTCAACTAACGCGATCGCGTGGGGCACGCGGTCGCATGGAACAATTTATGCCAAAGGCACGCCTCCAGCCTTGCTTCAGCATGACTCTCTGTTCACTTTCCTTTTTCTTTTACTGCACTTGTAACGCGGGCGCGTCAGCGACGCTGTCGGGTCGCGTGCTTTCTCTCTTTTTTTTATGCAGTATACAGAATGCAATGAATGTCATGCAAAAATTGTAGGTTCAAACAAAATTCAAAAACAGAGTAAAATAGAGAGGGAACGATCAAAATGAATGTCGGGTCGCATCGCTTCCTTTTCGTGCTGGGCATGCGGCCACGTCATCCATGCGTTCGCGTCACTGCCAGTTTCTTCAAAAACTCCATTTGGTGCTTTCCTTCTATTTTTGTATGTTTCCTTTCCATCCTTTAAGTCATTCCTGCCTTAGAAGCTCTGCAACTACTCAACACACAAACCACGGCATCGAATGGTAATAAAGGGTAATTAAAATAATTACTTTTAAAGCATAGAAAACATGTATTTCACATATATCACATAATAAGGAAGGGAAAGCAAAACTATACAATTTACATGAATAAGTAGGTGAAGGGTTGAATAAATCACTTAAATTGAGCACAATGTATATCATAAAATATGGGTTTATCAGTGTCCCCACACTTGACTCTTGCTCCATAAGTGTTTTTTCTACCTCTTCTTGGTGAACTTCAGCCACAGTCTCATCAATATGGAGTGATCTTCTAGTGGGTGCTTCATAGCTTCATCTAGGTTGAAGCTCACTGTTCTGCCATCTATCTAAAAGGAGTAAGTTCTTGAGAAGGCATCCAATTTAAACCTTGAAGTCTTCAGAAATGGCCTTCCAAGCAGGATGGATGATGGTCTTCCTGAGTCATTAGGGGGCATCGCCAAAATGTAGAAGTCAATAGGAAATGTTAGCCCCTTAATGCTCACTAGTACATCCTCAGCAATTCCAGCCACTGAGATGATGCTCTTATCTGCCAAAACAAAATGTGTTGCCGACCTTTTTAAGGGAGGGAGCCTCAAAGCATCATATACAGATAATGGCATAATACTCACACATGCGCCTAAATCACACATGCAGTCAGAAAATTGTACACCATTAATAATACAAGTAACTATGCATGGACCCGGATCTCCATATTTTTCTGGTATATCACCCATTAAAGCAGATATAGAGCTACCTAAGGGAATAATTTCTAAATCATTGATTTTATCCTTATGCATACATAGATCTTTTAGAAACTTAGCATATTTAGGTACTTGTTGAATAGCATCAAAAAGGGGAAATTGTTACCTCAACCTTTTTGAATATTTCTACCATTTTGGGGTCTAGCTCCATCTGCTTTCTGGGCTTCCTAGCAAGGTGTGGAAATGGAATAGGAATGGCGCCACCTGTAGTGTCTGCGCCTCTTGGTGCTTCAGTCTTCGGTTGATCTACTTCTTCTTCAACCACATCTTGTACTGCATCCTTTTCTTCCACATCTTCAACCTCCACAATGCTTTCAACGGGATTGTCTTCTTTTGAGCTTGGTTCCTCATGACTCCTCTCTTGTAGTGTGGTCCCGGACCTTAAGGTAATGGCATTGATTCCTCCCTTGGGATTGGGTAAAGGTTGAGATAGAAGTGTACTGGAGCTTGTAGGTTGGTTGTTAGAGGTGTTCGATGATCCAATCTGAGAGACGAGAGCTTGTATAGCGGAGGTCAGACCAGTTAAGGTAAAGTTAAGTGTGTTCTCCATGGTCTTTTGCCTTTGATCAATAGACTGAAGCAACTCGTCTTTGGGAGAAGAAGGCGGGCCTTGCTATTGGTTGTTTTGAGATTCCTGGTTTTGCCTTTGATGAGGTGCTCGCTAAGGCTGGTTCTGGTTTTGCTGAAACCAGTTCTGCTGATTGTTGTTATTGTTCCATCTCTGATTTCCAGCATTGTCTCTGCCTCCTTGGTTGTAGTCGTCTCTCAATCTTTGGTTGGAGTTACCTCTCCAGCCTTGGTTGGAGTTGTCCTCCATCCCTGGTTGGAGTTGTCTTGCCAACCTTGATTGTAGTTTCCACCTTGGTTATAATTGCCGCCTTGCTGATAGTATCCTTGATTTGGACAGTCATAGAAGTTATAGGTAGCTGCTAAGGTGTTGTCCTCCTGTTGAAGCTGCAGACATTCGTCAGTGTAATGAGTATTGCACACGCATATTCTGTAGACTCCCTAGGGGTCAACTGTTGATACTATTGTTGTAGAGGAGGCGGAGGTTGTTATTGATTCAGATGTATCTGCTTCAATAAGTTGGTTATCTCACATAGCATCTGTGTGAGAGCAGTATTCTCACTGCTAGAGGAAACCCCTGCAACAGCCTTGGGAAGGTTGTTCCTGTACCTAGCATTCCGAGTAGACTCAGCTAGGTCGGTGATCAGTTGCCACGCTTCATCCACGGTCTTGTACTTTTTTAGGGAACCATTACTCGCACCATCCAATGTAGTCTTATCCTGAGGCTTCATGCCCTGTGTGAAGTAGCTGATCAACACCAACTTGTCAATCATGTGGTGGGGACAAGCGTCTAGGAGGTTCCTGAAGTGCTCTCAATACTCATATAGAGTCTCTGAGTCACCTTGAATAATGCAGGAAATTTCTTTTCTTAGTCTATCAGTCACTTCAGCTGGAAAGTATTTTTCTAAGAATTCTCTCCTGAGCTTATCCTAGTTAGTAACAACTGCTTCAGGTTGAGTGTAGTACCACTCCCTCGCCTTTCCCTCAAGAGAAGATGGAAAGGTGAATAGTAGAATAATAGTCTCATCTGCACCATGATGCCTAATAGTGGAGCAGGCTGTCTGAAAATCTCTGAAGTGCTTGAGAGGCTCTTGAGCAGCCAAGCCATGAAACATAGGCAATAGATTGAGTGGCCTAGTTTTCAATTCAATATCTGCACCCAGATTCGGATGATTCGCTTGGAAAGGTGGCTGTGTAAAGTCCGAAGCTCCTGCTTCCTGGAGAGTAACCCTCCTAGGTGCTGCCATGTTATCTGCACGTAAATCAACAGAGTCAGTAGAAGAGAAGCTTGTTTCTCCCTTAAATGACGCTTCAGATTCTTTCTCAGATAAGACTGGTAAATTGGTAGTAACCACTTCACCACCCTCAAAGGCTAACCAACGCCGAGCTCGCCTTATACGTGAAAGAGTTCTTTCAATTTCTAGATAAAACGCGGCTAAGCTCGGATTAGGTAGTGAACGCGTCATTCAATGAAAGAAACATACAACTCATGGTAATAAAAAAATAAAATTAAAATATGCAAATATGTAAATAAAAATATTTACACTAATCAATAACTTAGCACACTGTTGCAACTCCCCGGCAACGGCGCCAAAAATTGACGTACGGAAAATTACCGATTAAGAATTTAATTTAGAAATCAGCGTTGCAAGTATAGTTCTTAGTCAATAAAAATTCCGCGTATCAATTTAAAAGAGTTATCACAAAATCTAGAGATAAATACTAGAAGTAAAAATCCCAGGTCGTCTCCCAACGAGTCGCTAAGAGAGTGCGAATTCTTGATTAGGAGTTTTCTCAGAAATTTGGAGGTTGGGGAATGGGAAAATAAATAATTATAATTTAACAGGAGATTTATGTAATTGGAATAAAGGCCTTGGCTTGGGGAAGATTAATTGGAAGTTCTATCCTCATTGGAATTATCAAGATAAATAATAATAGGTTGTTGTTTCTACTTAGTTAACCCTCAACTAATGAAGGAAAGTAAAGTAGTTGAGCCAACTTCTATTCACAAGTCCTAATCCTCTCCCTTGGGAATGATTAGCGTTAGCAACTAGAGAGCTAGCCAACAACTTCCAGTTACTATTTAACTCTTGAGTTTTTCAACTCAAGGGTCTCCAATATTAATCAACCCTAAGGCCAAGTTAAAAGTCTACTCCATTGACATGAATACAGCGTTCACAGGCATATAAAGGGAATAAAAAGAAGACATATAAATTAAATAAAATTATAATTGAAAATTAATTAAAGGTAAAAATAGTACTTTCATTAATAAATCCCAAAATCATAAACATATGTATCTGAACGGAGTTAATGGGCAATAAAAGAGTAAGGAATAAGGAAACAAACTAGAATAATAGAAACTTCAACGGAGGTAGTAACTCTTCTCAATATCCAAATCAAAAGCATCAAAACTAGAAATCTATGAATGTGAGGAAAACATAGAGGAAATGGTAATTTCTCTCTAAGATTCCAATCTAAAACTTAAAACTATCTGAATGAGAATGTGTGTTAAGTCTCTGCTTGTCCCCTGGCTCTTGTCTGTGTTTATGGGCAGAAAATTGGATCCAAACTCAGCCCAAAATCACTCCCAACATTTTCTGCATTTTCTGAACGTGGCGCATGTCACGCGTATGCGTCGCTGGTCATCTTCGCATGTCATGCATACGCGTCAGGTACGCGCACGCGTCAGGTACGTGCACGCGTTGCTCCTCGCTGGTTATCTCCTTTAATTCTTGTGCTCCTCCCATTTATGCAAGCTTCCTCTTCATCCTCTAAGCCATTTCTGCCCTATAAAGCCCAAAAACATTTAACGCACAGATCACGGCATCGAATGGGATAGAAGGACGTTTAAAATACACAATTTAAAGGCTTAGGAAGCAAATTTTCAATCATAGAACAAAATTGGGAAGGAGTTGTAAAATCATGAAATTTGTATGAATAAGTATGCACAGACTTGATAAAAACCACTCAATTGAGCACAAGATAAGCCATAAAATAGTAGTTTATCAAGGACATGCTATGGTTTAAGTGTGGGGAGGTTGATAAACCCCATTTTTAGAGTTTATCTTGTGCTTAATTTAGGGGATTTGTTAACCTTTCCTCATATTTATTCAATGAAATAGCATGGTTTCATGATTGTCTCCTAATTTGTGCTTAAGTGTGAAAACATGCTTTTTAGGCCCTTCAAATCAGCAAGATCAAACCAAATCCAGCTTAGGTAAATGTTAAAGGTAAATTATTTCCTATTACATGAATACTGCGTTCCTCTCTTCTTTCCAACTCTCTGCCACTCCAAAAATGGCTTTCAAGGGAAAGTTGACTTCTGCTCTAATCTGCTGTGTATCTACGGTCACAAAATGATTCTTGGGGACCAAGTAGCTTTTCAATGGCCATGATCTGGGTTTACCATTAAGGATGCCGGTTTTTTGCTTTCCTGTGGTTTTTTGGTCAAACAAGAGATGGTCAGTGCAAAGTTTCCATTGTGAGGATTAATGGGAAAAAGTGAGACAGTGGGTTGGTGAAGCTCAAGGCTCAAGAAGTTGACCTAGGAAGAGCAACCAAGCAACATGCAAGGAGATAAAAGAAGATTTTTCTTCATTCAGAACCAAGGAGAGATAACCAGTGTTATTGAGGTTTTGTTCTGTGAAGAGCTCTTTGAAGAAGTTCATCTAACTGGACAATGTTTCCTAGTCAAAGGAGCATTTTGCCAGAATGAAGAACTGAATCAGAGGCTAGCAAATATGGTTTATCACATAGCAAAGTGGCTGTTGAACAGTCAATCTCCTTCATGTTTTACAAATTGTAATGTACTTTTTTATGTTTATCTTTCTGTAATTTCTTAAGTGAAAAGGCATATTGAGAGAGTTCAAGTAAAAGCCATGAGTGGAAAAAGGCTGAGTGACACATTTGAGAGAAAAGCCTATAGTTATTTTCTGATTTCTTTAGGTTTGTCTATGTCTTGTATCTTGTACCTGTAAGGTATCCCTTTCTTAGTTGGGTTAGCACTAAGAGTGAAGAGTTAGGTATTAGCATAGCCAATGTCAAGTAAGGTTAGAACTTGAGTGTGAAAGAATTGTGTCAATCTTGTGGAATTGATGTATGTAATACTTCTAACTATAGTGGAAATTCCTCCATGGTTGTGGAGGAGACTGGATGTAGGTTGCATTGCAGAAGGTAACCGACCCAGGATACATGCTGGTGTTAGCTTCTCTCTTCTCTGATGTGTTCTATTTTCTGATAATCATGTGACAAAAATAAATTGTCTCATAAATTTTCCACTGCTGATTTCAAACAGAATCAGAATTGAAAGATTGTTTTAAAGGGTTATTTCAGTAATTAAAAGGAAAGGCATAGATTTAACCCCCCTTCTCTAAGCCTACCACAACCTTCATAGTCGCATGGCGATGCGTACGCATTCTTGACACGTACGCGTGGATAGGAAATTGCCAAGCGATACGTACGCGTACATAGCGTGTACGTGTCGATGCTCGCACGTGACCCACTTAAAGTGAATCTGCTGGGGGCAATTTATGGGCTTCCCAGGCCCAAATCCAACTCACCTCTGATACTATTTAACCCAAGGATTGAAGGGGAATCACTACTTTTGAACCATTAGTTTTAGTTTAATTTAGTTTTGGAGGAAAAGTTAGTTTCTAGAGACAGAAGCTCTCTCTTCTCTCTAGAATTAGGATTAGGTTAGATCTAGATTAGGATTTCTTAGATCTAGGTTAATTTCATGCTTTGATTCACTTTTCCTTTTGTAATTCTTGTTCTTCTACATCTCCTCTCTCTAGCTTAGCATTTAATTCTTGTAATTCTTTACTTTTATGTTGATGCACTTTTGTTCTTCCATTTTTCTTTTATGCAATTTCATGTTTCATGGTCCTTTATTGCTTAATTGAATTGTTGTTGTTAGTTTCATTGCAATTGAGTAGTGTAGGTTTACTTTTCTTGCAATTCTATCATGCTTTCTTTTTACGCCTTCCAAGTGTTTGACAAAATGCTTGGAGGCATGCTAGAGTAGAATTTTATGCTCTTGGCTTGGGATGGTAACTTAGGAACTCTTGAGTCACTAATATCCAAGTAATTGATGATTGGGAGCCGTTGACTCTAGCCATCACTAATTGATTTAGTGGATAGCTAGGACTTATGGGCATGGATTGATATAGCTCATTTGACTTTCCTTTACTAGTTAGAGGATGATTTAATGGGATTGATCCTTGCCAATTCTCATGTTGTGGTTAATAGGGATAAAGATCCTTGACCACCAAACCTTGTCAAGACCTCTTTTTGTCATTTGATTTCCTTTGCCATTTATATTTCGTGTCTATTATCTCAAAAACCCCAAAATATAACTCTCACCAATAACAAGAACACTTTATTGCAATTTCTAGGGAGAACGACCCGAGGTTTGAATACTTCGGTTAGTGTTTTAGGAGTTTGTTACTTGTGACAACCAAATGTTTGTATGAAAGGATTATTTGTTGGTTTAGAAAATATACTTGCAACGAGAATTTATTTGTGAATTCTTTACCAACCAATTTTCTAATCATCACGTACGCGAGTGTCCCAACCCGACTGGGTTGCTCACGTTGCATGTTGAAGTTCGCGTATGTAAGGGTTCATTTTTTGAATAGCTCACGTACGCATGCAGTGTGCTCGTGTACGTAGGCAGTGTTTGCGTATGCGAGTTACCCAACCCATGGTTAGTCGCGTCGCATGCCTACTGTCATGGACGCAGCCCACACCAGACTTAGAAAATTTTCAAATGTTGCAGAATTCATTTTTTGGCACCAAATTTTATGTAGTCATAACTTCTCTACAAAAATCTATTTTCTTCAAACTTTATATCAATTTAAAGCTCTCAAAGCCATCTTTAATTTAAAACAAATTTCATTCAATTACAAGCTGTGAGGCTCAAGTTATGATCCATCAAACTTCACCAAAAACTGGTTTTTGCCAAAAAAACAAGGTTCTCAACTTTCCAAAATTCACAACGAAACTAAACCAAAACCACACCAAACCTCAATTCACCTCAGAATTTACCCTTTTGTGTCTCATGTTACCAATCCTACCAAATTCTCATTCATATTACATAATCCTCAACTCCAATGATCAATTGTATCACCCTAAAACAATTCCTCACCCTACACAAACATCAATCATCATTATATCACTAACAATCACCATAATCCATCTCATTCAACCTCAATCTCAAACTTCAATATCATTTATCAACATCAACAACACAATTCCTCAAAATAATCAAAATCATCAAATCATCATACATCCTCATTCAACAATCTCAACAACCAATTCAATCCAAACCTATTCTATGGGTCACTAGTCTAAGTGTCCAGAAATATTATATATTACATTGAGGAAATCAAAACCATACCTTGGCAGATTTTCAATTTGCACAAAATCAACAAGATTTGATTCCAACAAGCCTCAACTCACCAAAAGTCACCAATTCAAGAACCAATGCTCCAATAATCACAATTCCAAGCTAGACATACATAATTTATCATAAATCAATATATAGGGTTCCTAAATATATCAATTCACAAGGAATAAGAGCAGCTTTACCTTATCCATAGTTGATCAGGACAAAACCCACTAAGTACCTGGTGCTAGATTGTACCTAATTAATCAAAATCACAAGAACCACTCATTCACCAAAGCCAAAATTGAATCTTTTATAGAAGGAAGAACTGGGCAAGAAATTGAAATTTTCTTACCACTTTGTTCAAATAAAATTGTAGCGCTCGACGAGAGCTTCACGTGGGAACTGACGGCACACGAATCGGAGCTCTGGAGAGCGAGATGTGGCTCCAAGAAGAAGATAATGAATAGTAAATGAAACCCTCACCTCTCCTCTCTTCAATTCACGTTGCTCCCTCTCTATGGTGCTGAAATGAGCTGATTTGGCTCATTTAGTGAACTTATATATGTTGGGCTTGGGCCCAACTTGGGTCTGGTCCAACCCATTAGTGTTTTTGGCCCGTTTGGCCCAACTTCGGGACAAACCTTTAAAATTAGTGCCCAGTTTTTAATTCTAAATGTTTTCCTAAGGTTTTATACTATTTTTAATTATTTTTGCACAGTACCAGACAGATTAAGTTGGTACTGCCGGTTAATTTACCGGTTCACGTTTTTACGCAGTTTTTCGCAGAAAATTATATTTTCCAACTCAGAAAAATCTACTGAGTCCAAAAATCGTATTTAAATTTACTAATTCACATTCTAAATTTTTGGAACCTATTTTGGTTAATTTAATTATTTAATTAATCGGTTAATTAATCACAGTTCTTACATTCTCCCCACCAAATAAGAAATTGTGTCCCCAAAATTTAGTGACTACCAGAGAATAACTCGGGATAATCCTTCCGCATTTCAGACTACAAGTCCCAAGTATGCTCTTCCACTCATGCTCATTTCCAAGCCACTTTAACCAACTGAACTTCCTTTTCTCACAGTTTCTTCACACTACAGTCGTCAATATGCACTGGTGTTACCTGAAACGTCAAGTTCTCCCTCAACTCAATCGACTCGGGCTCTAACACACGAGTCGTATCCAACGTGTACTTACGGAGTTGTGATATGTGGAATACGTCATGCAAGTTAGACAAATGAGGCGGCAAAGCTACTTGATATGCCACCAGCCCGAATCGCCTCAGAATCTTGAATGTTTCAATGAATCTTGGATTCAGCTTCTTGGTCTTAATTGCCCTTCCAATCCCAGTTGTCGGAGTAACCCTCAGAAATACATGCTCGCCCACTTCAAATACCAACGACTTCCTTTTCTAATCTGTATAGCTATTCTGTCGGCTCTGTACAGTTAAAATTTTCGCTCGAATCTTTTTAATCTTTTCAGTAGTCTCTGCTACCAAATCAGGACCCAAAACACTTCCTTCACCGGTTTCATACCAACATAGTGAAGATTGGAGTTTTCGTCCATACAAAGCCTTATACGAAGCCATCCCAATGCTCGCATGAAAGTCGTTGTTGTTTGCAAACTCCACCAATGGCATGTAATGGTTCCAACTTCTCGGTTGACGAAAAATACACGCCCTTAGCATATCTTCCAACGTCTGAATAGTCCGTTTTGACTGTCCATCCGTTTGCGAATGATATGCCATGCTGAGACATAGCCTTTTACCGAAAGCTCTTTGGAAAGCTCCCCAAAATCTTGATGTGGATCGTGGATCACGGTATGACACTATGCTTGATGACACTCCGTGCAATCTTACAATCTCCTTGATCTACAATCTTGCCAATTCCTCCATAGAGTAGTTCACTCGGATAGGTAGAAAATGAGAGGATTTGGTTAAGCGATCCACGATCACCCAAATCACATCAAATCCTGACCTAGTCTTGGGTAACCTGGTCACAAAATCCAATGCAATTCCTTCCCACTTCTACTGAGGAATCTCAAGTGGTTGTAATATTCTCGATGGTCTCTGGTGTTCTATCTTCACCTTCTGACACGTCAAACACTTAGATACAACTGTAGCTACGTCATTCTTCACCCCAGGCCACCAGAACATCTTCTTTAAGTCATAGTACATCTTCGTACTTCCTGGATGAATAGAAAACCCATTGTTGTGAGCTTCCGACAACAAGTCTTGTCTCAAACTACTAACATCTGGCACACAGATTCTCCCCTTATACTTTTATAATCCTTCATCATCCTTAGTGAATTCTCCATACATCTTCTTACCATTCGGTTGGAACATCTTCTGAAGTTCTTGCTCATCTTGTTGAGTCCTCTGAATTTCTGACTTAAACGTACTCGAAATCTGTAACTAATTCAGACAAGCTATTTTAGCAACTTCACCAAGGTCCAACTTGAGATCTACAAACTTATCCACTAACTCCTCCTTTTTGATCCTCATCTAGGCTATCGTTAAAGACTTTCGACTCAATGCATCCGCCACCACGATCACCTTTCTAGGGTGAAAACTTAGTTCAAAATCATAGTCCTTCAAAAGCTCCATCCACCACATTTGACGCATGTTTAGCTCTTTTTGATCAAAGATGTACTTGAGACTCTTGTGATCAGAAAAGACGCTAAATCCCACTCCGTACAAGTAGTGCCTCCAAATCTTCAATGCAAAAACAATCGTCGCAAATTCCATGTCATGAGTTGGGTAATTTATCTCATGTGGTCTCAACTAACGCGATGAGTAAGCCACTACATTTCGGTGTTGCATCAACATGCAACCCAAACCCTTCAAAGAAACATCATAGTACACTTCAAATGGTTCGTGCGGTTCCAGCAAAATAAAAACAGGCACTGAAGTTAACTTTTGTTTCAAAGTCTGAAAACTCTCCTCACACTCCGACGTCCACACAAACGGTACCTCCTTCTGGGTTAACTTAGTCATCGGTAGTGCAATCCGAGAAAGTCCCACGATGAATCTTCGGTAATATCCGGCCAAGCCCAAGAAACTTCTAACCTCAGTCACTATAGTCGGTCTCTCCCATTCCATCACTGCCTCCACTTTCGAAGGATCCATCGCTATTCCATCCTTACTCACCACGTGGCTAAGAATTTTACTTCTTCTTTCCAAAACTCACACTTCGACAACTTATCATACAATTTTCGCTCCTTTAAGATTTGTAACACAATTCTCAAGTGCTCTTCATGCTCCTTCACCGTCTTTGAGTAAACTAAGATGTCGTTGAAAGAGCATTATCGCCGGTTAGGAATTTCACATATATAATTCCGTTGATGGTATTAGTTTCCAACCAACAAATAATACTCAATCAAATTTTAATAATTGGTTGTCACATGTACAAACCCCAATGAAAATTAACCAAAGTATTCAAACCTCGGATCATCTCACAAGGAATTACAATGAAGTGATCAATTATTGGCTATGAAGAAAACAAGGGGGTTTGATTTGTAATTAACAAGAAAATATAAAAGCAAGTAAGTAAATAAACAATTGACTAATAAAGGAAAGGAAAAGAACTCTTGGCTAAGACATGGCAATTGAGATTACCATCCTTGTCTACAAACCATATATTGACAATTATGAGGGACCAACCCATTTAGTCTACTTCTATGCTTGAAGTACGTATAATGTCTACTTCAACGCTTGAAGTACATCAAATAGGCTTGATCAACATCAATCCATAAGTCCTAACCTAGCTACTAATTGACTTAGTAGTAGGCTAGTGTCAATGGTCATCAAATTGACCACTAAGGGCTCTCAAATCACCAATTCAATGAGACCCAATGACTCAAGGTCACTCAATTCCCTTAGCCTAGGCCAAGAGTAAAGAAAACTATTCAAAAACTAGTGAAAACATTTTATCGAATACCTAGAGTGCAATAAAAGTAAACATCACAAAATGCAAAAAGTAATGGAACCCATAACTAACATAAGTAAGAAATCAACAGTAGCAATGAAGATAAACATAAAAGGGCATGGAAACATAAAATTGCATTGAAAGCAAATAGAAATCCAACAAAGGTTAATAAACATAAAAGAGAGCAAAATAAGGAAATTAACAACAAAAGCTAAGAAGATTAAGACAATAGAAGAATAAAATGTAAAGAAAATTGAACTAAAAACAAGAATTAAAAGTGGATTTAAGGACATGTAACCTAAACTATCCTAAATTCTAGAGAGAAGGGAGAGCTTTCTCTGTCTAGAATTCTAACCTACAACATGATGAAAACTATACTATGACTTCTCCTCCTCATTCCCTTGCAATCCTTGTGCTCAAAAACATCAGAAATGAGTAGGATTTGGGCCTCCTTGAGCTCAAAAATTGCCCCCAGCGTTTTGCCTTTAGTGAAGTCATGTGTAGCTTGTCACGCGTATGCATGGGTCATGTGTACGCGTCACATTGCAAAATTTCACTTCACGCGTACGCATGGGTGACGTGTGCACGTTGCTGGCGAATCTCCTTCTCACACATGTGCGTGGCCTTGAGTTCAGCAAATCCTCATTTCTTCATGAATTCTCCATTTTTGCATGCTTTTTCTTCATTCCTTCAACCTAATATTTGCCTTCTAATCTTGAAATCACTTAACAAACATATCAAAGCATCGAATGAAATTCAAATGAATTAAAATTAGCAATATTAGGGCCTAAAAAGCATGTTTTTACTCTTAAGCACAAATTAGGAAAAATTCACAAAACCATGCTATTTCACTGAATAAATGTGAGAAAAGTTGATAAAATTCCCTAAATTCAACATAGGATAAACCATAAAATTGGGGTTTTTCAGTAGTTTATGAAGACCACCACGAATTTGTCCAAGAAGGGACAAAACACTCTGTTCATGTAACCCATGAACACAGCAGCTGCATTCGTCAATCCAAAGGACATCACCGCAAACTCGTAGTGTCCATAGCGCGTTCTAAACGCAGTTTTTCGAATGTCATCTTCATTCACCCTTATCTGATGGTGGTGCACAAAATTGTGATCATCAACAATCGCACCAAAAACTTGGTAGCGCTCTCAAACGTGAATCACACTTTGTCACAACTTCGCACAACTAACCAGCAAGTGCACTGGGTCGTCCAAGTAATAAACATTACGTGAGTAAGGGTCGATCCCATGGAGATTGTTGGTATGAAGCAAGCTATGGTCATCTTGTAAATCTTAGTTAGGTGGATTCAAATGGTTATAAAGGTTTCGAAAATAATAATAAATAAAGCATAAAATAAAGATAGAGATACTTATGTAATTCATTAATGAGACTTTCAGATAAGTGTATAGAGATGCTTGTCCCTTCTGAATCTCTACTTTCCTACTGCTTTCATCTAATCCTTCATACTCCTTTCCATGGCAAGCTGTATGTAGGGCATCACCGTTGTCAATGGCTACTTCCCTTCCTCTCAGTTAAAATGGTCCAAATTCTCTTGTCACAGCACGGCTAATCATCTGTCGGTTCTCGATCATGTCGGAATAGAATCCATTGATTCTTTTGCGTCTATCACTATGCCCAACAATCGCGAGTTTGAAGCTCATCACAGTCATTCAATCCCTGAATCCTACTAGGAATACCACAGACAAGGTTTAGATTTTTCGGATTCTCAAGAATGGCCACCAAAAGGTTCTAGTTTATACCACGAAGATCCTGATTAAGGAATCCAAGAGATACTCGCTCTCTAAGGTAGAATAGAAGTGGTTGTCAGTCATGCGTTTATAGGTGAGAATGATGATGAGTGTCACGGATCATCCAATTCATCAGGTTGAAGTGCAGCGAATATCTTAGAATAAGAATAAGCTTGAATCAAATAGAAGAACAATAGTAATTGTATTAATTCTCGAGGTACAGCAGAGCTCCACACCTTAATCTATGGTGTGTAGAAACTCCACCGTTGAAAATACATAAGTGATAGTGGTCCAAGCATGGCCGAATGGCCAGCCCCCAAAATGCGATCAAAGGATCAAAATACAATCCAGAGATGTGGTCAAAAGACCTTAGTACAATAGTAAAAAAAGTTCTATTTATACTAAAACTAGTTACTAGGATTTACAGAAACAAGTCTAAATGCAGAAATCCACTTCCGAGGCCCACTTTGGTGTGTGCTTGGGCTAAGCTTGAGCTTTACACGTGCAGAGGCTTCTCTTGGAGTTAAACGCCAAGTTGTAACGTGTTTTTGGCGTTTAACTCTGGTTTGTGACGTGTTTCTGGCGTTTTACTCCAAAATTCAGCATGGAACTGGCGTTGAATGCCAGTTTGCGTCATCTAAGCTCGAACAAAGTATGAACTATTATATATTGCTGGAAAGCTCTGGATGTCTACTTTCCAACGCCGTTGAGAGCGCGCCATTTGAAGTTCTGTAGCTCCTGAAAATCCATTTCGAGTGCAGGGAGGTCAGAATCCAACAGCATCAGCAGTCCTTTGTCAGCCTGAATCAGATTTTTGCTCAGGTCCCTCAATTTCAGCCAGAAAATACCTGAAATCACAGAAAAATACACAAACTCATAGTAAAGTCCATAAATGTGAATTTTGCATAAAAACTAATGAAAACATCCCTAAAAGTAGCTAGATCCTACTAAAAACTACCTAAAAACAATGCCAAAAAGCGTATAAATTATCCGCTCATCACAACACCAAACATAAATTGTTGCTTGTCCCCAAGCAATTGAAAATCAAATAGGATAAAAAGAAGAGAATATACTATAAATCCCAAAATATCAATGAATATTAGTTCTAATTAGATGAGCGGGACTTGTAGCTTTTTGCTTCTGAACAGTTTTGGCATCTCACTTTTTACTTTGAAGTTCAAAATGATTGGCATCTATAAAAATTTAGAGTTCATATAGTATTATTGATTCTCCTAGTTAAGTATGTTGATTCTTGAACACAGCTACTTTTATGAGTCTTGGCCGTGGCCCTAAGCACTTTGTTTTCCAGTATTACCACCGGATACATAAATGCCACAGACACATGACTGGGTGAACCTTTTCAGATTGTGACTCAGATTAGAGGTGTCCAGAGCTCTTAAGTACACTCTTTTTGCTTTGGATCATGACTTTAACCACTCAGTCTCAAGCTTTTCACTTGGACCTATATGCCACAAGCACATGGTTAGGGACAGCTTGATTTAGCCACTTAGGCCTGGATTTTATTTCCTTGGGCCCTCCTATCCACTGATGCTCAAAGCCTTGGATCTTTTTTACCCTTGCCTTTTGGTTTTAAGGGCTATTGGATTTTTCTGCTTATTGCTTTTTCTTTTTCTTTCTAATTTTTTTGCCACTTTTTTTCCGCAAGCTTCTTCTTTTTCACTGCTTTTTCTTGCTTCAAGAATTAATTTTATGATTTTTCAGATCATCAATAACATTTCTCTTTTTTATCATTCTTTCAAGCGCCAACAATTTTAACATTCATAAACAACAAGATAAAAAATATGCACTGTTCAAGCATTCATTCAGAAAATAAAAAGTATTGTCACCATATCAATATAATTAAACTAAATTCAAGGATGAATTCGAAACTCATGTACTTCTTATTCTTGTACTTCTTGTTCTTTTGTATTAAAAACATTTTTCATTTAAGAAAGGTGAAGGATTCATGGAATTATTCATAGCCTTAAGACATAGACACTAGACACTAATGATCATGTAATAAAGACACAAACATAGATAAACATGAAGCTTAAAACCGAAAAACAGAGAAATAGGAACAAGGAAGTTAAGGAATGAGTCCACCTTAGGAATGGTGGTGCCTTCTCCTTGAAGGACCAATGGTGTCCTTGAGCTCCTCTATGTCTCTTCCTTGCTTTTGTTGCTCCTCCCTTATAGCTCTTTGATCTTCTCTAATCTCATGGAGAATGATGGAGTGCTCTTGGTGCTCCACCCTTAATTGGTTCATATCATGACTCAATCTTTCTAGAGAAGTGTTTGGAGGAAAGTGCATCCCTTGAGGCATCTCAGGGATTTCTTGATGATGAGCTTCCTCATGCGTCTTATGAGATCCATGGATAGCCTCTCTTGTTTGCTTCATCCTCTTCTTAGTGATGGGCTTGTCCTCTTCAATGAGGATGTCTCCTTCTATGACAACTCTAGCTGAGTAGCATAGATGGCAAATAAGATGAGGAAAAGCTAGCCTTGCCAAGGTGGAGGGCTTTTTGGCTACTTTGTAGAGTTCTAGAGAGATGACTTCATGAACTTCTACTTCCTCTCTAATCATGATGCTATGGATCATGATGGCCCGATCCACAGTAACTTCGGATCGGTTGCTAGTGGGGATGATGGAGCGTTGGATGAACTCCAACCATCCTCTAGCCACAGGCTTAAGGTCCAGTCTTCTTAATTGAACCGGCTTGCCTTTTGAGTCTCTTTTCCATTGAGCTCCTTCCATACATATGTCCACGAGGACTTGGTCCAATCTTTGATCAAAGTTGACCCTTCTAGTGTAGAGGCGTGCATCTTCTTGCATCATAGGCAAGTTGAATGCCAATCTTACATTCTCCGGACTGAAATCTAAGCATTTCCCCCGAACCATTGTAAGATAATTCTTTGGATTCGGGTTCATACTTTGATGAGCAGATAATTTATACGCTTTTTGGCATTGTTTTTAGTATGTTTTTAGTATAATCTAGTTAGTTTTTAGTATATTTTTAGTAGTTTTTAGTTAAAATTCACTTTTCTGGACTTTACTATGAGTTTGTGTGTTTTTCTGTGATTTCAGGTATTTTTTTACTGAAATTGAGGGTCCTGAGCAAAAATCTGATTTAGAGATTGAGAAGGACTGCAGATGCTGTTGGATTCTGACCTCCCTACACTCGAAGTGGATTTTCTGGAGCTACAGAAGCCCAATTGGCGCGCTCTCAACGGAATTAGAAAGTAGACATCCTGGGCTTTCCAGCAATAGTCCATACTTTGCCCGAGATTTGATGGCCCAAACCGGCGTGGCAAATCAGCCTCAGAATTTCCAGCGTTTAACGCTGGAACTGGCATAAAACTTGGAGTTAAACGCCCAAACTGGCATAAAAGCTGGCGTTTAACTCCAGAAAAGGTCTCTACATGAAAATGCTTCATTGCCCAGCCCAAGCACACACTAAGTGGACCCAGAAGTGGATTTTTACGTCATTTACTCATTTCTGTATACCTTAGGCTACTAGTTCACTATTAATAGGATCTTTTGACATTGTATCTGGACCTCATGACACTTTACACGTTTCTTTGTGTACTTTCCATGGCATGAGTCTCTAAACCCCATGGTTGGGGGTGAGGAGCTCTGCTGTGTCTTGATGGATTAATGCAATTACTACTGTTTCTTATTCAATCATGCCTGCTTCCATTCTAAGATATTACTTGTTCTTAAACCGGATGAATGTGATGATCCGTGACAATCATCACCATTCTCAACTATGAACGTGTGCCTGACAACCACCTCCGTTCTACCTTAGATTAAGTAGATATCTCTTGGATTCTTTAACCGGAATCTTCGTGGTATAAGCTAGAATTGATGGCGGCATTCAAGAGAATCCGGAAGGTCTAAACCTTGTCTATGGTATTCTGAGTAGGATTCAATGATTGAATGACTGTGACCACATTTCTTCTTCTTTTGCCACACTATTTTCTTCCTTTGGCCACACTTCTTAGGCCACACTTCCTTCTTTTCTTCTTTTCTTCACCTACAAATAATCAAAACAACCAATCAAAGTATCACCAAATTCATAAGGTTTATAAATCAATTAAAAATCAATTAAATTTAGCTTAAACCTCATGATTTAGTATCAATTAAATGGTGGTTGATTGATTCAAATAAAACATGCAATTCCACTGTAAATTACTTACTTATGGTGCAAGAAAGTGCATAAAAACTAGTGAAACAAGTGAAATTAGCTTGAGAAATGGGTATGTGATGACTTGTCATCACAGGGTTGGTTGGATAACCGACAAATGAGCCTCATCAGCCATAGGACAGACATGCATTTTATGCATACTACTTGAATTACTTATTTATGCATTAACTGGGTATGCCTAAGTGTACTTGCCATGTTAAATGTATATTGTTACCTGCAGTACATGTAACCTTCTTGTGCTTGCCTTTATCTATTTATTTGTCTGTGAAATGCTGACGGAGATGGAGGTATGGAGGAATGGCAGTACGGGACTTAGATTTAGAATTAAGTTAAGTTAGGTTCAGATACTCTTAGTAAACCACCTTTTATAGCTACTGTTTAATACTTTAAGCTCTATAATCTGAGTGTCGGAGTTCTAGGATTGCCTTTGGCATTTCCAGGACCTTATATATTATGTGTTTGGCACCTTTACCATACTGAGAACCTCTGCTTCTCACCCCATACTATGTTTCAGATGCAGGTCGAGAGACATCTCGTTAGGCGTCTGGACCCCTGAAACGAAGTGGTTACTGGGTTATTTTTTTGTACAGTGATATATATACGTGTATTTGGCTTTCTCTCTGCATAACTTGTTCTTTTTATCCCCTTAGAGGTTCTTTTGATTCTTTTGCGTCTGTCACTAACGCCCAGTAGGTTGCAAGTTTGAAGCACGTCACAGTCATTCATTACTGGATTCCTACTCGGAATACCACAGACAAGGTGAGACTTTCCGGATCCTCATAAATGCCGCCATCTATCTAGCTTATACCACGAAGATTCTGTTGGGGAATCTAAGAGATATACATTCAAGCTTTGTTTCATGTAGAACGGAAGTGGTTGTCAATCACGTACATTCATAAGTGAGAATGATAATGAGGGTAATCTGACTCATAACATTCATCATGTTCTTGGGTACGAATGAATATCTTGGAATAAGAATAAGAGAGATTTGAATAAAAGAAAATAGAACTTCATTAATACTTGAGGTGCAGCAGAGCTCCACACCCTTAATCTATGGTGTGCAGAAACTTCACCGTTGAAAATACATAAGCAAAGAGTTCAGGCATGGCCGAATGGCCAGCCCTCTCTAACGTGATCACAGGATTCAAAATACAATCCAGGATGTCT
>NC_029774.3:81451565-81451691 GCF_000817695.3 Arachis duranensis | reverse complement strand
ATTTCTTGGCGTCAAACTCCAGGTTATGACGTGTTTTGGGCGTTCGACTCCGGATAATGACGTTTTTCTGGCGTTTAACTCCAGACAGCAGCGTGTACTTGGCGTTCAACGCCAAGTTACGTCGTC
>NC_029774.3:81450426-81451190 GCF_000817695.3 Arachis duranensis | reverse complement strand
AAAGTGTGATTGCAATTTCGTGCACCAAGTTTTTGGCGCCGTTGCCGGGGATTGTTCGAGTTTGGACAACTGACGGCTTATCTTGTTGCTTAGATTAGGACTGTTTATTTTTGTTGGTTTAGAGTCTTCTAGTTGAGTCTAGTTCATATTTTAAGTTTGGTGTCAATTGCATGCTTTTGTTTTCTTTTAGTTTTTTTTTTCGAATTTACATGTCCTTAGTCTCTTTTTGATCTTTAAAAATTCTAAGTTTGGTGTCCTCTTTATGTTTTTCCCTTAAAAATTTTCGAAAATTTGTGTTTGATTTTCTAAAAATTTTAAGTTTGGTGTCATTTTGTTGTTTTTCTCTTTCCTCTTTTCAAAAGTCAAATCTTTTTCATAAAAATTTTTTTTCAATCATATCTCTCTAATTGCTAATCTCAAAATCTTTTTAATTAACTAATTGATTCAGTTCTCAATTTGCTTTGATCTTATTTTCTTTTTGATTTTCGAATTTTTTATTTTAATTTCCTTTTGTTTTATTTTATTTTTTCGGTTAATTCAAAAAAAAAAGCAAAACAACATTTATCTATTTGCAATCCATATCATTTCCCTTTATCCATTATGGACATAAGTGGGATTGATCAGTCCAAAAGGACTCTGGGGTCATATGCTAACCCCATTACAGCTGCATATGGGAGTAGCATCTGTACACCTCCCATCAAAGCAAGCAGCTTTGAGCTAAATCCTCAACTCATTATCATAGTGCAGCAAAATTGCCAGTATTC
>NC_029774.3:81449271-81450237 GCF_000817695.3 Arachis duranensis | reverse complement strand
ATTTGTACTCTAGCAATGAGTTCTCTCCAAAAGAGGAAGTCATGACAGTAGTCACTGATCCTAATCCTCAAGAACAGATGATTGAGCTTAATCAACAATTGCTCCTGATGACAGAACAGTTAGCAGAATTTAAAGAGATGCTTCATGAAACTAAAGTCGCTAACAAGAACATAGAACTGCAGTTGAATCAAGCAAAACAGCAAATATCTAAACAGATAACAGAGGAATGTCAAGCAGTTCAACTGAGGAGTGGGAAGACACTGAATAATACTGCTCAAAGTAGCAAAAAGCCAAACAAGGAACAATTGACAAGGGATAACCAAACCACTGTTCAAAATCCCTCTAAGGACAGTAAGAGCCCAGAGAGGAATGTTATTGGCGTTCAAACGCCAAAAAGGGAGGGAAAGCTGGCGTTAAACGCCCATTCTTTGCCCAGTTCTGGCGTTCAAACGCCAGAAAAGGGGGAAAAGTTGGCGTTAAACGCCCATTTTCCACCCAATCCTGGCGTTCAGACGCCAAGGAAGGATCAGACACCTGAGAGTGCTGACAATAATCCCTCTAACAAGGCTTCTTCAACCACTTCTGTAAGGAATAAACCTGCAGCATCTAAGGTTGAAGAATATAAAGCCAAGATGCCTTATCCTCAAAAACTCCGCCAAGCGGAACAGGATAAGCAATTTGCCCGCTTTGCAGACTATCTAAGGACTCTTGAAATAAAGATTCCGTTTGCAGAGGCACTTGAGCAAATACCTTCTTATGCTAAGTTCATGAACGAAATCTTAAGTCATAAGAAGGATTGGAGAGAAACTGAAAAAGTGTTTCTCACTGAAGAATGCAGTGCAGTCATTCTAAAAAGCTTACCAGAAAAGCTTCAAGATCCAGGAAGCTTTATGATACCATGCACATTAGAAGGTGCTTGCACCAAGACAACCCTATGTGATCTTGGAGCAAGCATCAATCTAATAC
>NC_029774.3:81446130-81447476 GCF_000817695.3 Arachis duranensis | reverse complement strand
AGCTCCTGTCTTAATCACCTAGCACTTGTCTTGAAAAGGTGCCAAGAGACTAACCTGGTTTTAAACTGGGAGAAATGTCACTTTATGGTGACTGAAGGAATTGTCCTTGGGCACAAAATTTCAAGCAGGGGAATAGAGGTGGATAAGGCAAAGGTAGAGGTAATTGAAAAATTACCACCACCTGCCAATGTTAAGGCAATCAGAAGCTTTCTGGGGCATGCAGGATTCTACAGAAGGTTTATAAAGGATTTTTTGAAAATTGCAAAACCTTTGAGTAACCTGCTAGCTGCTGACACACCATTTGTGTTTGACACACAGTGTCTGCAGGCATTTGAGACCCTGAAAGCTAAGCTGGTCACAGCACCAGTCATCTCTGCACCAGATTAGACATTACCATTTGAACTAATGTGTGATGCCAGTGACCATGCCATTGGTGCAGTGTTGGGACAGAGGCATAACAAACTTCTGCACGTCATTTATTATGCCAGCCGTGTTCTAAATGACGCACAGAAGAATTACACAACCACAGAAAAAGAGTTACTTGCAGTGGTCTATGCCATTGCCAAGTACTACCTATGGGATGAACCATATCTCTTTAAGAGATGTGCAGACGGAATGATCCGCAGATGTATACCCAGAGAAGAAGCACAAAGGATCCTATGGCATTGCCATGGATCATAGTATGGAGGACATTTTGGAAGTGAGCGAACAGCCACTAAAGTCCTCCAATGTGGCTTCTACTGGCCTACTCTCTATAAAGATTCCCGAGAGTTTGTGCGTAACTGTGACAGTTGCCAAATTGCTGGTAACTTACCTCACGGATATGCCATGCCTC
Source organism: Arachis duranensis (assembly GCF_000817695.3). Lineage (NCBI taxonomy): Eukaryota > Viridiplantae > Streptophyta > Magnoliopsida > Fabales > Fabaceae > Arachis > Arachis duranensis. Next base: position 81,446,641 of record NC_029774.3, on the reverse strand, counting down.
AACAAGGGATATTAGAGATAGAATTGTTTGATGTATGGGGAATTGACTTTATGGGTCCATTCCCACCATCATACTCAAACACTTACATTCTGGTGGCAGTGGACTATGTATCTAAGTGGGTAGAAGCAATTGCCACACCCACTAATGATACTAAGACCGTGCTGAAATTCCTCCAGAAAACCCACTAATGATACTAAGACAATGCTGAAGTTCCTCCAGAAACACATCTTCAGCAGATTTGGTGTTCCTAGAGTACTAATCAGTGACGGAGGCACTCATTTCTGCAATAGACAGCTATACTCTGCTATGGTTTGATATGGAATTAGCCACAAAGTGGCAACTCCGTATCACCCACAGACAAATGGGCAAGCTGAAATCTCTAACAGAGAGCTAAAAAGAATCTTGGAACGGACTGTGATAGCCCAGAGATAGGATTGGGCAAAGAGCTTAGATGATGCTCTGTGGGCATACAGAACAGCATTCAAGACTCCTATAGGAACCTCTCCATACC
>NC_029774.3:81444568-81445035 GCF_000817695.3 Arachis duranensis | reverse complement strand
AATATGGTTCAGGAATTCTACTCAAATCTGTGGCTGATAGATAAGCAGAGAATGACTGGAACTGCTTACCATACTTACAGAACTATGGTCAGAGGGAAAGTTATGTACTTCCATCTGGACAAAATAAGAGAAATCTTCAAATTACCTCAATTGCAAGATGATCCTGAATCCTTTAATAGGAGAATGGTGAGAGCAGATAAAGGGTTGGATCAAGTTCTAGAGGACATATGCCTCCCTAAAACTAAGTGGATAACCAATTCTAAGGGTGTCCCAAACCAACTCAAGAGGGGAGACCTCAAACCAATTGCAAGAGGTTGGCTAGACTTTATTGGGCGTTCCATATTGCTCACTAGCAACCGTTCTGAGGTCACTATCAAGAGAGCAGTGATGATTCATTGCATTATGCTTGGAAAAGAAGTGGAGGTTCATCATGTGATTGCTTGTGAGATCTACACAATTGCAAATAA
>NC_029774.3:81427498-81443970 GCF_000817695.3 Arachis duranensis | reverse complement strand
TTTCTGAATGAATGCTTGAACAGTGCATATGTCTCTTGAATTTGTTGTTTTGAGAATGTTAAAAATTGTTGGCTCTTGAAAGAATGAGGAAAAAGAGAACTGTTATTGAGGATCTAAAAAATCATTAAATTGATTCTTGAAGCAAGAAAAAGCAGTGGATACAAAAAAAATTCGAAAAAGAAAGAAATAAAGTTGTGATCCAAGGCAAAAAAAGTGTGCTTAAGAACCCTGGACACCTCTAATTGGGGACTCTAGCAAAGCTGGGTCACAATCAGAAAAGGTTCACCCAATTATGTGTCTGTGGCATGTATGTATCCGGTGGTAATACTGGAAAACAGAGTGCTTTGGGCCACAGCCAAGACTTATACACTAGTTATGTTCAAGAATCATTATACTAAACTAGGAGAATCAATAACACTATCTGGATTCTGAGTTCCTATAGATGCTAATCATTCTGAACTTCAAAGGATAGAGTGAGATGCCAAAACTGTTCGGAGGCAAAAAGCTACTAGTCCCGCTCATCTAATTGGAGCTAAGTTTCCTTGATATTTTGGAGTCTATAGTATATTCTCTTCTTTTTATCCTATCTTGATTTTCAGTTGCTTGGGGACAAGCAACAATTTAAGTTTTGTGTTGTGATGAGCGGATAATTTATACGCTTTTTGGCATTGTTTTTAGTATGTTTTTAGTATAATCTAGTTAGTTTTTAGTATATTTTTATTAGTTTTTAGCTAAAATTCACTTTTTTGGACTTTACTATGAGTTTGTGTGTTTTTCTGTGATTTCAGGTATTTTCTGACTGAAATTGAGGGTCCTGAGCAAAAATCTGATTTAGAGATTGAGAAGGACTGCAGATGCTGTTGGATTCTGACCTCCCTGCACTCGAAGTGGATTTTCTGGAGCTACAGAAGCCCAATTGACGCGCTCTCAACGGCATTGGAAAGTAGACATCCTGGGCTTTCCAGCAATGTATAATAGTCCATACTTTGCCCGGGATTTGATGGCCCAAACCGGCGTGGCAAATCAGCCTCAGAATTTCCAGCGTTTAACGCTGGAACTGGCATAAAACTTGGAGTTAAACGCCCAAACTGGCATAAAAGCTGGCGTTTAACTCCAGAAAAGGTCTCTACACGAAAATGCTTCATTGCCCAGCCCAAGCACACACTAAGTGGACCCAGAAGTAGATTTTTACGTCATTTACTCATTTCTGTATACCTTAGGCTACTAGTTCATATTAATAGGATCTTTTGACATTGTATCTGGACCTCATGACACTTTACACGTTTCTTTGTGTACTTTCCATGGCATGAGTCTTGTCTGTGGTATTCTGAGTAGGATTCAATGATTGAATGACTGTGACGAGCTTCAAACTCCTGAAGGCGGGGCGTTAGTGACAGACGCAAAAGAATCACTGGATTCTATTCCGGCCTGATTGAGAACCGACAGATGGATAGCCGTGCCGTGACAGGGTGCGTTGAACATTTCCACTGAGAGGATGGAAGGTAGCCATTGACAACGGTGAAACCCTACATACAGCTTGCCATGGAAGGAGCCTTGCGTGTTTGAAGAAGAAGACAGTAGGAAAGTAGAGGTTCAGAAGACAGAGCATCTCCAAAACCTCAACCTATTCTCCATCACTGCAATTCAAGTACCTGTTTTATGTTCTTTTGCTATTTACAATCAATCCTGATAATCTTTGATATCCTGACTAAGAGTTACAAGATAACCATAGCTTGCTTCAAGCCGACAATCTCCGTGGGATCGACCCTTACTCACGTAAGGTATTACTTGGACGACCCAGTGCACTTGCTGGTTAGTTGTGCGGGATTGCAAAAGTGTGATTGCAATTTCGTGCACCATACTTCGATCATGGTTCCTAGTGATCCATGCATTGGCATAGAACTTTTGAACCATTAAGATTCCGACTTGTTGAATCGGGTTGGTAAGAACTTCCAAACCTCTTCTTTGGATCTCATGTCCGATCTCCGGATACTCATTTTTCTTGAGCATGAAAGGGACCTCAGGGATTACCTTCTTCTTGGCCACAACTTCATAGAAGTGGTCTTGATGGGTTTTTGAGATGAATCTCTCCATCTCTCATGACTCGGAGGTGGAAGCTTTTGTCTTCCCTTTTCTCTTTCTAGAGGTTTTTCCGGCCTTAGGTGCCATCAATGGTTATGGAGAAACAAAAAGCTATACTTTTACCACAAAAAGCAAAAGAAGAGAAAGAATAGAAGGAGAAGAAGAAGATATGGAGGAGAGGGAGAGATGTGTGGGTTTGGTCAAGGGGGAGAAGAGAGAGTTGTTTTGTGTGAAAAATGAAGAAGGATGGAGGGGTTTATATAGTGGAGGGAGAAGGTAGTAGGTTCGGTCATTTAGGGTGGGTTTGGGTGGGAAAGAGATTTTGAATTTGAAGGTAGGTGGGGTTTATGGGGAAGAGTGGATGGATGTGAGTGGTGAAGAGGTGACAGGGAAGAGTGTCATTGGATTGTGTGAAGAGGAGAGAAGGTGAGTTGAGGTAGGTGGAGATCCTGTGGGGTCTACAGATCCTGAGGTGATCCTGTAGTGTCCACAGATCCTAAGGTGATCCTGTAGGGTCCACAGATCCTGAGGTGTCAATGATGAATCATCCCTACACAAATTAGGCATGTAAAACACCTTCTGCCTGCTATCCTAGCATTTAACGCCAGACTGAAGCTTGTTTCTGGCGTTAAACGCCCAAGTGTAGCATGTTTCTGGCGTTTAACGCCAGTTTGATGCTTGTTGCTGGCGTTAAATGCCAGCTTTCCTCAAGGTGTAATCCTGGCGTTTAAACACCAGATTGCTGCTTGTTTCTGGTGTTCAACGCCAGATTCATGCTCTGTTCTGGCGTTGAATGCCAGCCAGATGCTCCTTACTGGCGTTTAAACGCCAGTAAGCTCTTCCTCCAGGGTGTGCTGTTTCTTCTGCTATTTTTGATTTTGTTTTTAATTTTTGCAATTATTTTGTGACTCCACATGATCATAAACCTAATAAAACATAAAAGAACAATAGAAAATATAGATAAATAAAAATTGGGTTGCCTCCCAATAAGCGCTTCTTTAATGTCAATAGCTTAACGTTGAGCTCTCATGGAACTTCACAGATGTTCAGAGCATTGTTGGGACCTCCCAACACGAAACTTAGAGTTTGAATGTGGGGGTTCAACACCAAACTTAGAGTTTGGTTGTGGGGGCTTTGTTTGACTCTGTATTGAGAGAAGCTTATCGTGCCTCTTTTCTATGTTTACAGAAGGATAACCTTAAGCTTTAAACACAAGGTAGTCCTCATTCAATTAAAGGACTAACTCTCCTCTGTCAACATCAATCACAGCTCCTGCTGTGGCTAGGAAGGGTCTTCCAAGAATGATGGATTCATTCTCATCCTTTCCAGTGTCTAAGATTATGAAATCAGCAGGGATGTAAAGGCCTTTAACCTTTACCAACACGTCCTCTACCAATCCATAAGCTTGTTGTATTGATTTGTCTGCCATCTCTAATGAGATTCTTGCAGCTTGTACCTCAAAGATCCCCAGTTTCTCTATTACAGAGAGTGGCATAAGATTTATACCTGACCCCAGGTCACACAGAACCTTCTCAAAGGTCATGGTGCCTATGATACAGGGTATTAAGAATTTACCAGGATCTTGTTTCTTTTGAGGTAGAGTTTGCTGAACCCATGTATTTAGTTCACTAATGAGCAAGGGAGGTTTACCTTCTCAAGTCTCATTACCAAATAACTTGGCATTCAGCTTTATGATAGCTCCTAGATATTGAGCAACTTGCTCTCCAGTTACATCTTCATCCTCTTCAGAGGAAGAATAGTTCTCAGAGCTCAGGAATGGTAAGAGGAAGTTCAAAGGAATCTCTATGGTCTCTAGGTGAGCCTCAGATTCCTTAGGTTCCTCAGTTTGGAACTCCTCTTTGTTCAAAGGATGTCCCGGGAGGTCTTCCTTACTGGAAATCACGTCCTTCTCCTCCTTTGTGCATTCGGCCATATTGACAATATCAATGGCCTTGCACTCTCTTTTTGGATTCTCTTCTGTATTGCTTGGGAGAGTACTAGGAGGAGTTTCAGTGATTTTCTTACTCAGCTGGCCCACTTGTGCCTCCAAATTTCTGATGGAGGACCTTGTTTCACTCATGAAACTTAAAGTGGCCTTAGACAGATCAGAAACTATGTTTGCTAAGCTAGAGGGACTCTGCTCAGAATTCTCTGTCTGTTGCTGAGAAGATGATGGAAAAGGCTTGCTATTGCTAAGCCTGTTTCTTCCACCATTATTAAAGCATTATTGAGGCTTTTGTTGATCCTTCCATGAGAAATTTGGATGATTTCTCCATAAGAAATTATAGGTGTTCCCATAGGGTTCACCCATGTAATTCACCTCTGCCATTACAGGGTTCTTAGGATCATAAGCTTCTTCTTCAGAAGATGCCTCTTTAGTACCATTGGATGCATTTTGCCATCCATTCAGACTTTGAGAAATCATGTTGACTTGCTGAGTCAACATTTTATTCTGAGCCAATATGGCATTCAGAGCATCAATTTCAAGAACTCTCTTTCTTTGAGGCATCCTATTACTCACAAGATTCCTCTCAGAAGTGGACATGAATTGGTTATTTGCAACCATGTCAATGAGTTCTTGAGCTTCTGCAGGCATTTTCTTTAGGTGAATGGATCTACCTGCAGAATAGTCTAGTGACATCTTAGAGAACTCAGATAGACCATAATAGAATATATCCAAAATGGTCCACTCTGAAAGCATGTCAGAAGGACACCTTTTGGTCATCTGCTTGTATCTTTCCCAAGATTCATAGAGGGATTCACCATCTTTTTGTTTGAAGGTCTGAACATCCACTATAAGATTGCTCAACTTTTGAGGAGGAAAGAACTTAGCCAAGAAGGTCGTGACCAGCTTATCCCAAGAGTCTAGGCTATCTTTAGGTTGTGGGTCCAACCATGTTCTAGCTCTGTCTCTTACAGCAAAAGGGAAAAGCATGAGCCTGTAGACTTCAGGATCTACTCCATTAGTCTTAACAGTCTCATAAATCTACAAGAACTCAGTTAAAAACTGATAGGGATATTCTGATAGAAGTCCATGAAACTTGCAGTTCTGTTGCATTAGAGCAACTAGTTGAGGTTTCAGCTCAAAATTGTTTGCTCCAATGACAGGGATTGAGATGCTTTTTCCATCAAATTTAGAAGTAGGTGTAGTATAGTCACCAAGCATCCTTCTTGCATTATTATTTTTGACTGCCATCTCCTCTTCCTTTTCAAAAATTTTTATAAGGTTGTCTTTGGATTGTTGTAATTTAGCTTCTCTTAGTTTCCTCTTCAGAGTCCTTTCAAGTTCAGGATCTGCTTCAACAAGAATATTCTTGTCTTTGCTCCTACTCATATGAAAAAAAAAGGGAACAGAAAATAATAATAGGGATCCTCTTTACCATAGTAGAGAGATTCCTTTATGTTAGTAGAACAAGAATAGAATAGAAGAAGGAAAAGAGGAAAATTCGAACTCAGAGATGAAGAGGGGGTTTAAATTTTAAGATGAAGAGAAGTGTTAATAAATGAAAAAATAAATAGAAAGAGATGAGAGAGAAGAGTTTTCAAAAATTAGCTAAAATAAAAGAAAAATATTAAAGTTAAAATTCAAAAATTAAGAAAAGAAATAATTAAAAATTAAAATTTAAAACAATTAGCAAAAAAAGAAATTTTGAAAAAGAGGGAGGAAATTTTTGAAAATTAGAGAGATAAAATTAGTTAGGTGGTTTTGAAAAAGATAAGAAATAAACAAAAAGTTAATTAGTTAGTTGAAAAGGATTTGAAAATCAATTTTGAAAAGATAATAAGTTAGAAAAGATTTTGAAATTGATTTTGAAAAAGATATGATTGAAAAAGATATTTTGGAAAAGATTTGATTTTTTAAAATTAAAATTCATTACTTGACTAACAAGAAACTAAAAGATATGATTCTAGAATTTAAAGATTGAACCTTTCTTAACAAGAAAGTAACAAACTTCAAATTTTTGAATCAATCACATTAACTGTTAGTAAAGTTTTTGAAAATTTGAAATAAAGATAAGAAAAAGATTTTAAAAATCAATTAAAATTTTTTTTTCGAAAATATAAAAAAAGAAAAAGATTTGATTTTTGAAAAAGTTTTGAAAAGATAAGATTTTTAAAATTGAAAATTTGACTTGACTTATAAGAAATAGCTAAGTTTTAAAAATTTTTGACTAAGTCAACTCAAATTTTCGGAATTTTAAGAGAAATAAGGGAAAGATATTTTTTATTTTTGAATTTTAATGATGAGAGAGAAAAACACAAAAATGACCCAAAACATGAAAATTTTGGATCAAAACACATGATGCATGCAAGAACACCTTGAATATCAAGATGAACACCAAGAACACTTTGAAGATCAAGATGAACATCAAGACTTATTTTTGAAAATTTTCAAGAAAAGAAAAACATGCAAGACACCAAACTTAGCAATTTTTCATGCTTAGACACTATGAATGCAAAAATGCATATGAAAAATAACAAAAAATACAGAAAACAAGAAAATATCAAGATCAAACAAGAAGACATACCAAGAACAACTTGAAGATCATGAAGAACATCATGCATGAGTTTTCGAAAAAATGCATAAATTTTTAAAACATGCAATTGACACCAAACTTAAAAATTGACACTAGACTCAAACAAAAACACAAAATATTTTTTGATTTTATGATTTTTTAAATTTTTTTGGTTTTTTTTTTCGAAAATTATATTTTTGAAAAACGAAAATAAAGAAAAAATTTTTTTGAAAGATTTTTGAAAAATTTTTGAAAAGAAAATTACCTAATCTGAGAACAAGATGAACCGTCAGTTGTTCAAACTCAAAAAATCCCCGGCAACGGGGTCAAAAACTTGGTGCACGAAATTGTGATCATCAACAATGGCGCCAAAAACTTGGTAGCGCTCTCAAACGTGAATCACACTTTGTCACAACATCACACAATCAACCACGAATTGGGGTTTATCAGTAGTTTATGAAGACCACCACGAATTTGTCCAAGAAGGGACAAAACACTCTGTTCATGTAACCCATGAAAACAGCAGGTGCATTCGTCAATCCAAAGGACATCACCGCAAACTCGTAGTGTCCATAGCGTGTTCTAAACGCAGTTTTTGGAATGTCATTGATGACAGGTCATCTTAGCCTAGTTTCACTAGTCTTTTTCTTTTGTTTTCAATAGATTTTATGCATTTTCTTGAGCCATAAGTAAGCCATTTGGGTAGAATTTCATGTTTCATTTGATTCAATCAACCATGGATAAATTGATGCATTTTCATGAGATTTTGTGCTATAATTGTCATATATTATGAAAGACAAACAATCTCATGATTTGGAGCATAGCTTTGATGCTTTTGATTGATTAATGATAGGTGAAAAAGCTTTGAAGAAGGTTGAAGAAAAGAAGATGGCAAGGGCAAAAAAGGAGGACTCACGTTTGAGCTAAAGTTTTCCTCAAACTTAAGCTCAAACGTGAGGAAAAGCATAATTTCACCCAGGGAGGCCAAAAGCTTGCGCCAACGTTTGCCTCAAACTTGAGGTCAAACGTTGGCTTGCAAAATTTCATCCAGGGAGGCCAAAAGCTTGCGCCAACGTTTGCCTCAAACTTGAGGTCAAACGTTGGCCACATCCAAGCAAGGAAAATCAACCCTGGAGCAAGCAAAGTTTGCGCCAACGTTTTCCTCAAACTTGAGGTCAAACGTTGGCGCCATATTAGCAAGGAAGAACACTCTGTTTGAAGCCTTGGATAAGCCAACGTTTGCGCCGATGTTTGTCTCAAACGTTGGGCCAAACGTTGGCCAAAAGAAATGAATGGGAGGAGCCACGTTTGAGCTCACGTTTGACCTCAAACGTTGAGCCAAACGTGGATGGCATCACAAAGGGGCAATCTGCTAAAAAAAGTTTGAGTCAAAGTTTGCCTCAAACTTTGACTCAAACTTAAATGGTTCATGGCCCGGCTCACAAGTGGGTTTCTTCCCAACACCAAGAGCAATCAACAGAGGCTATTGTCAACCCAATTCCATCAAGAGCAAGGGCCCAATTCAGGGCTTGAAGATCATTTGAAGAGAGTGTATAAATAGCTTAGAATTTAAGTTTTCTAGAGAGCTTTCATTTTAGTTTTGCTGGGTAGTTTTGGAGAGCTTTTGGTTTTGAGTTATTTTGAAGTTCTGAGTCTTGGGGAAGGAGAATTGAATTCTCTTCCTCTTAGTTTTCTTGTTTTAAATTTCATTTACACTTGTCTTGAATCTTGGGTTAAAGAATTGAGGAAATTCTGTCTCAATCTCATCTTGAGATCTCTCTGTCTCACTTTACTGCAACTTTTGGAAATCGAATTTGGATTTGCTTCTTCTTCTGTTTGATCTTTAATTTCTCTTCAATTGTTTTCTGAATTTGGATCTAGGAAGGCATTGAGATCTAGACTTGGTTATCTAGTCTCTTGACCCCTGAGATCTGAGATTTTCTTTCTGTTCACCTGCTAAGGCTTCTTCAAGCCAATTTACATTTTCTGTTTGAGATTTACTGCAATTAATTTCATCTTTTACTTCCCTGTTCGTTGAAATTTATTTTTCTTTGTTTAATTTCTTCAATCCCACATCCCTAACCCAATTTAAGATTCAAGCAATTTACATTTCTTGCGTTCTAAGTTTCTGCCATTTAATTACTTGTTCTTTAAGATTCAGCACTTTTACTTTATGTTCCCTTTAATTTACTGCAATTCATCCCTCTCCCTTTAAATTTCATGCAATTTAGCTTCTGTCAATCATAAATCACACAACTCAACTCTTGTTTGCTTGACTAAATGAACTACTAAGCTAAAATTGCTCAATCCTTCAATCCCTATGGGATCGACCTCACTCCCGTGAGTTTTATTACTTGATGCGACACGGTGCACTTGCCGGTGAGTTTTGTGTCGGACCGTTTTCCGCACATTAAGTTTTTGACGCCGTTGCCGGGGATTGAAATAGATTGACAATGATTAAGTGAAGTGGTGGTCTAGATCAAGCACTTTTTCTTTATTTTTAACTAACACCCTAACTGTTCGAGACTTTGCCTCTACTAACTCTAACTGCACTCAAGTTACAGAGTGCTCTGTTTTAGTTTTTGGCTCTGTTTGTATTTCTACTTTTGTGACAGGAGGAAGGAGCAATGAATCCACACCTTTTGATCCTGAAACACTTTGGAAGTTGAGCAAGAATAAGGAATGTCAAGCTAGTGACATTAAAAGAGCGCTTGTTGGGAGGCAACCCAACCTGATGTAGTTTCTTCTCATAGTTATTTCAATAAAAAGGTTGAATAATTATTCTGTATTACAAGGAGCTAAGTTTGGTGTCTCACACCAAAATAAATTAATAGAGAATGAACGATTCTAAGTTTGGTGTTTCACCAAAATTTTATCTAAAAGCACATTCTCACTTTCTGCATAATGCTAGCTCTAAGCAATCAGACAAATCATTTAACCATTTGGCTGTTTTTCTAGTTTTTAGTTCCATAACCTTTAGCAAGGCCAAAAGAATTCATAAGTGGACAACCTGTTGCATTAGAGACAGTGGCAAGGAATTAAGTTTGGTTTTTCCACACCAAATTAAATCCAAAAGCCACACTCAATTCATGCATACTAACCAGTCACCTAAGGGCTTGAGAAGCAAGCAACTTTTGAGAATTGTGCAGGGAACTAACCACCATTTGAAGACATTATGCATCATAACTCAAAAGGGGCACAACAGAAGGAAGGACAAAGGAACTGCAAACCAATAGGTTGTATCTATACTTAACTCTTGCGGTTGAGAAATGCTTTGACTTATGTCTTGCTAAAAGTGTTCATCTAGTACAAGTAGAATCACTCTTTGTAATAAGTAAGCTAGTCTAAGTGTGTGCTTGTGTGTTTACTTTCACTTAACTAAATGCATGCTCTGTCCCCTATATCTTTTTAATTCAACAAAAGAAATGTTTGAAACATGAACTAAGATGGTTCATTGCTAGCTAGAAGTCAAATAATAGTAAGTGGTGGCATGTATATGTGATTGTGTGGTAGCTCACTTTTAGTGAATAAAAGGACTAGACTGTTCTCCTTTTAAGTAGAAAGTAGCTCATTGTCTATGCATCTCAAAAATAAAAGTCCCTGGTTGAAAAAAAAAATAAGTAGAATGAGAAAAGCCAAAAATGGCAGCAAGGAAAACAAAAAGGGAAGACAGAATAAAGCTAGACACCAATAGCTTGAACCTTAGAATATATGCCTATGGTGTCTTTGTACTAGGATCTGCTTGGATTATTAAGTTCTTTGGAGTGCATCAACACTTGGTAACTTGAGTTAACTAACCCGGGATTATCAACTGAAAGTCCACTATCAAGAGCAACCTAACTATAAGGCATTTAGTAACCCAAAGAGGTGCTAGGCATCAATGTTCTAAGAAGGAATGTGAGCCAAGTGTCTATAGTGAATAATGTGTCAAGCATAAATAAAGAAAAGAGCTTGTTACACATGACACTGAACTAAAGCTTATAAAAAAATAGTAACCAAGGACAAAGGAATAATGAGAGGTCATAGCAGTGTGTTGCTTGATGCTTGGAGGAGACTTTCTAGGCCTACATGTCAATAAGAAGTGAGTAGTTACATATCTGCATAAAATCCCATGAGCTACCAATAATACTCTGCTAGCATAAACATCCTCTTCCATTTCATTCTTTCTTTTTAATAAATTCAGTACTTGCTTGGGGACAAGCAAGCTTTAAGTTTGGTGTTGTGATGACAGGTCATCTTAGCCTAGTTTCACTAGTCTTTTTCTTTTGTTTTCAATAGATTTTATGCACTTTCTTGAGCCATAAGTAGGCCATTTGGGTAGAATTTCATGTTTCATTTGATTCAATCAACCATGGATAAATTGATGCATTTTCATGAGATTTTGTGCTATAATTGTCATATATTATGAAAGAGAAACAATCTCATCATTTGGAGCATAGCTTTGATGCTTTTGATTGATTAATGATAGGTGAAAAAGCTTTGAAGAAGGTTGAAGAAAAGAAGATGGAAAGGGCGAAAAAGGAGGACTCACGTTTGAGCTGAAGTTTGCCTCAAACTTAAGCTCAAACGTGAGGAAAAGCATAATTTCACCCAGGGAGGCCAAAAGCTTGCGCCAACGTTTGCCTTAAACTTGAGGTCAAATGTTGGCCACATCCCAGCAAGGAAAATCAACCCTGGAGCAAGCAAAGTTTGCGCCAACGTTTGCCTCAAACTTGAGGTCAAACGTTGGCGCCATATTAGCAAGGAAGAACACTCTGTTTGAAGCCTTAGATAAGCCAACGTTTGCGCCGACGTTTGTTTCAAACGTTAAGCCAAACGTTGGCCAAAAGAAATGAATGGGAGGAGCCACGTTTGAGCTCACATTTGACCTCAAACATTGAGCCAAACGTGGATGGCAGCACAAAGGGGCAATCTGCTAAAAAAAGTTTGAGTAAAAGTTTGCCTCAAACTTTGACTCAAACTTAAATGGTTCATGGCCCGGCTCACAAGTGGGTTTCTTCCCAACACCAAGAGCAATCAACAGAGGCTATTGTCAACCCAATTCCATCAAGAGCAAGGGCCCAATTCAAGGCTTGAAGATCATTTGAAGAGAGTGTATAAATAGCATAGAATTTAAGTTTTCTAGAGAGCTTTCATTTTAGTTTTGCTGGGTAGTTTTGGAGAGCTTTTGGTTTTGAGTTATTTTAAAGTTTTTAGTCTTGGGGAAGGGAATTGAATTCTCTTCCTCTTAGTTTTCTTGTTTTAAATTTCATTTACACTTATCTTGAACCTTGGGTTGAAGAATTGAGGAAATTCTATCTCAATCTCATCTTGAGATCTCTCTGTCTCACTTTACTGCAACTTTTGGAAATCGAATTTGGATTTGCTTCTTCTTCTATTTGATCTCTAATTTCTCTTCAATTGTTTTCTGAATTTGGATCTAGGAAGGCATTGAGATCTAGACTTGGTTATCTAGTCTCTTGACCCCTGAGATCTGAGATTTTCTTTCTGTTCACCTGCTAAGGCTTCTTCGAGCCAATTTACATTTTCTGTTTGAGATTTACTGCAATTAATTTCATCTTTTACTTCCGTGTTCGTTGAAATTTATTTTTCTTTGTTTAATTTCTGAAATCCCACATCCCTAACCCATTTAAAATTCAAGCAATTTACATTTCTTGCACTCTAAGCTTCTGCAATTTATATTTCTTGCGTTTTAAGTTTCTGCCATTTAATTACTTGTTCTTTAAGATTCAGCACTTTTACTTTATGTTCCCTTTAATTTACTGCAATTCATCCCTCTCCCTTTAAATTTTATGCAATTTAGCTTCTGTCAATCACAAATCACACAACTCAACTTTTGTTTGCTTGACTAAATCAACTACTAAGCTAAAATTGCTCAATCCTTCAATCCCTGTGGGATCGACCTCACTCCCATGAGTTTTATTACTTGATGCGACCCGGTGCACTTGCCAGTGAGTTTTGTGTCGGACCATTTTCCGCACATCAGTCATCTTTCTTCACCCTTATCTGATGGTGGTGCACGAAATTGTGATCATCAACAATGGTGCCAAAAACTTGGTAGCGCTCTCAAACGTGAATCACACTTTGTCATAACTTCGCACAACTAACCAGCAAGTGCACTGGGTCGTGCAAGTAATAAACGTTACGTGAGTAAGGGTGTTGGTATGAAGCAAGATTTGGTCATCTTGTAAATCTCAGTTAGGCGGATTCAAATGGTTATAAAGGTTTCGAAAAAAATAATAAATAAAGCATAAAATAAAGATAGAGATACTTATGTAATTCATTGATGAGACTTTCAGATAAGTGTATGGAGATGCTTGTCCCTTCTGAATCTCTACTTTCCTACTGCTTTCATCCAATCCTTCATACTCCTTTCCATGGCAAGCTGTATCTAGGGCATCACTGTTGTCAATGGCTACTTCCCATCCTCTCAGTGAAAATGGTCCAAATGCTCTTGTCATAGCACGGCTAATCATCTGTCAGTTCTCGATCATGTCGGAATAGAATCCATTGATTCTTTTGCGTCTGTCACTACGCCCAACAATCGCGAGTTTGAAGCTCGTCACAGTCATTCAATCCCTAAATCCTACTCAGAATACCACAGACAAGGTTTAGACTTTCCGGATTCTCAAGAATGGCCGCCAAAGGGTTCTAGCTTATACCACGAAGATCCTGATTAAGGAATCCAAGATATACTCGCTCCTTCTAAGGTAGAACGGAAGTGGTTGTCAGTCACGAGTTCATAGGTGATAATGATGATGAGTGTCACAGATCATCACATTCATCAGGTTGAAGTGCAACGAATATCTTAGAATAAGAGTAAGATTGAATCGAATAGAAGAACAATAGTAATTGTATTAATTCTCGAGGTACAGCAGAGCTCCACACCTTAATCTATGGTGTGTAGAAACTCCACCGTTGAAAATACATAAGTGATAGTGGTCCAGGCATGGCCGAATAGCCAGCCCCCAAAACGCGATCACAAGATCAAAATACAATCCAGAGTTGTGGTGAAAAGACCTTAGTACAATAGTAAAAAAAGTTCTATTTATACTAAAACTAGTTACTAGGGTTTACAGAAATAAGTCTAAGTGCAGAAATCCACTTTCGAGGCCCACTTTGGTGTGTGCTTAGGCTGAGCTTGAGCTTTCCACGGGCAGAGGCTTCTCTTGGAGTTAAACGCCAAGTTATAACGTGTTTTTGGCGTTTAACTCTGGTTTGTGACGTGTTTCTGGCGTTTTACTCTAGAATGCAGCATGGAACTAGCGTTGAACGCCAGTTTGCGTCATCTAAGATCGAACAAAGTCTGAACCATTATATATTTCTGGAAAGCTCTGGATGTCTACTTTCCAACACCGTTGAAAGCGCACCATTTGGAGTTCTGTAGCTCTAGACAATCCATTTCGAGTGCAGGGAGGTCAGAATCCAACAGCATCAGTAGTCCTTTGTCAGCCTGAATAAGATTTTTGCTCAGGTCCCCCAATTTCAGCCAGAAAATACCTGAAATCACAGAAAAATACACAAACTCATAGTAAAGTCCAAAAATGTGAATTTTTCATAAAAAACTAATGAAAACATCCCTAAAAGTAGCTAGATCCTACTAATAACTACCTAAAAACAATGCCAAAAAGCGTATAAATTATCCGCTCATCAGATGGTAACCGGACTCAGATCAATCTTGGAGAACACCCGAGCTCCTTGCAGTTGATCCATTAAGTCTTCAATTCTAGGCAACGGGTACTTGTTTTTCACAGTCACTTTATTAACTACCGGTAATCCACGCAAAGTCGCATTCTTCCGTCTTTCTTCTTCACCAATAAAACTGGCGCTCCCCACGAAGATACACTCGGTCGAATGGACTTCTTGTTCAGAAGCTCTTCTAACTGAGTCTTTAATTCTTCCAGCTCTACCGGAGCCATTCTATACGGCACAATCGACACTGGTCCGGTTCCCGGCACCAAATCAATCACAAATTTAGTTTCCCTTCACTCAGGAATATCTTTCGGGAATATTTTTGGAAACTCTCTAACCACTGGAATTTGATCTATCCTTTGATCATCACCTAATGCATTCGTAACCAACAATAGGTAACCCTAACACTCTTTTCCACTATAGTTCACCATTACAGAGTTCAGGTAATAACCCGTAGCTACCACTGCTCCACTTTCCCCTTCTGGATAAATCGAATCGATCGCTCAACGAAATCCAAAAAAACCCGATTCTTTGACATCCAATCAAATCCCAAAATCAACTCCAACCCAACCATTGGCAAACAAATTAAGTCATGAACAAATTCTCTATTCTCGAGCTTGAAACCTACTTGCCTACAACGTAACTTTGTCACAACCGTCTGATACAGAGTATGCACATGCAAATCGAAAGCTAATTTTGACATCTTCAACCCTAGTTGCTCAACCTTATCAAATGCAATGAAAGAATGCGAAGCCCCAGTATCATACAATGCAACCAATATTTTATCACTAATTAAACAGGTACCTCTCATCAGAAGATCCACCTTAGCAGCATTATTGGCGTTCACCACAAACACTCAGACTTGGTGCTAATTCCAACCTGCATTCGAATTCCTCCCTCGAGTACAATCCTTCACCATGTGACCAGGCAATCTGTAATTGAAGCAACCACCTATACCCAACTTGCACGAGTCATTCGGATGAAAATTCCCGCAACGGTTACAAATTGAACCTGGAAAAGCCTTACTCTGATTATCTCTCCCTCTAGCCGGGTGATACTGATCATAGTTGTTTTGCCTAAGCCCCCCTTTACCTTGAGGTGCATGTCCTCCTCTCTTGAAGCTCTGAGCCCTTGGTTGAAAATATTTTTCTCGTCCACGGTTGTTGTTTCCTTCAAGAGTGTCTCTTGACATTGCTACTTTCTTCGCACACTCCTCAACTACCCTCACTTTGTTCACAAGTTCGGAAAAGATTCGGATCTTCCGAGGAGCCACAGCAGTCATAATGTTATCCTTCAAGCCTCCCTGGTACTTAATACATTTTCAGCTCTCATAGGACTTCGGGGCACCCTAACATACCCTAGAGAACCTCAGAGCTCCTCAAACCGACTAGTGTAATCCACTACTAACAATGAGCCCTGCTTTAGCTGAATAAGCTCTAACTCCTTTGCTTCTTTGACTGATTTAGGAAAGTACTTCTTGTAGAAGGCCATCTGGAATACATCCCAAGGAATGTCGGCATTCTGAAGCTGTAGTAAGCGGCATTCTCCTTGCCACAAGTGCTAAGCCTCTTCTAAGAGTTGATACGCAACAAACTCCACAAATTTGTTGTTGGGAACATGCTGGGCTTGTAATGCACGCTCCATAGCCTAGAACCAATTATCCACTTCTGTAGGATTGGTTGAGGCTTTGAAAGTCAGTGGATGAACCTTGAGAAACGAAGCCAAGGTCATCGGAGCACCTCCCAAGTCATTACCATTTTCTTCCCCATTATTATTCCCATTTCCATTACCATTTCCGTTTCCAGCTGGTTGACCTAATCTCTGCACAGCTTGCAGAGTTGCAGCAGCATTCGCCTCCACAATATTAGCAAGATTAGCCACTGCCGTCATAAACTCGGCATGGTTATCAGCCGGTTGTTCATTTCCAGTCTCTCCTCATGAACGCGTATGACCTCGTCCATGAGTAGCCAATAGGATTCCTATATACACCAAACAATCGATATCAAGGTGATCCGTCTCAATATCAAAAGCCTAGTGCTTCAATTATCCCAAAAAGGCACTCACAAATAAGCATGCTATGCAATATCAATGAGATAACCAAAATAGCATCAAAGAAAAGTCACAGAGTATACAATGAAGCACAATCGGTTCATCCCTCATGCTCACAAGGACGAACCGCTC
>NC_029774.3:81423507-81427435 GCF_000817695.3 Arachis duranensis | reverse complement strand
AAATATTAATTCTAGAAGCCCGATGAAGAATTAAGCTCAAAAACAGAGTTTGAAAAGCGCAAAACGTTAACCCGAAGCTACAAGCTTAAAGCACAAGGTATAGATATAATATAACAAAATATAAGAGTATATATAATAGTATAAAGATCTAGCTGCAGCTCGCGGAGTTTAAGCCAGCTAGCTATATACAGACAATATAGAGCTTTCGAAAGTAAAATAGCTTATATGATGTTTCTCTCAAAGAAAGCCTCTAAGGCATAAATAAATACCAAAGTGAGAGATCTAATCAAAAGAAATCAAAAGAATTCGAAACATAGCCAGGATCCACCGCTCTGTCACCATCAAATCAACTCACCGAGGTGGGTTGCGACCTGTATCTGAAAAACAACAACAAAGTATGGAAAGAGAACCGGAGCTTCTTAGTATGGTAACAGTGTCCATTGATGTAAGATATAAAACTCCTGGATGCCAGAGGCAATCCTAGAGCTTCATATCCATCATGAGATTCAGACTTAAAACATAAGTAAATTAAAAACCATTCTTTAAAACCACTTTGAAAAAGGGTAATCTAACTTAGTGGATTTCTAAATCTAACAATTCTCTACTATCCCACAGCCTTCACTAGCCTAATCGCCTTGTGATCCCATCGCCACCTCCTTCCGAACCTCCTCAATCCTAGTAGAAAGCACAAGTAATAAAAATGCAAGTAAGGCACAAGTATAAGCATGTATATCGAGTAATTCAATAAGCATTTAGGCATGTTAAACACTTAGGCAAACAATATAAGTCGACAAAACAAACAAACAGATAGAATATGCACATGATGAATATCTGTCCTATTTGGCTGTGATATCATATTGTCGGTTCAACTGCCAACCCGACACATCTCCATGGAGATGTCGCCCTTCAGTCTCATAATGGGAACCCCCAAGATATCGTGCCCGGAACACGGTCCAGGATATAGTGCCTGCACACTCTAGAGATTCCGAAGGGATGCGAGCAGGACAATCTTGCCACAACAGTCACATCTCAACATAAACGGGATAAACCAACCGTCCTTATACCGCTGCTGTGACATCGACAAGCAGGATTATCCAACCACCCTTGCCAGGCACATAGCGTCTCAACAATCTCAGTTTAAAAATATCACATCAGTGGTTTTCAAAATCGTTTCATTCAGTATTCATTAGTTCACCACTTCCACAATTCATTATCAGTAATCCTCAATACAATATTCTGCCTCCTCACTCAACGAAATCTGTCTTCGGTACTCCAAAAACCTAAGTCTCCATTTTCTAAATTCATGTAAAACTCATCTAATTAAGTTACTAATTCCCTTTTATAAGTCCTTAACCCTAAGTACAAAACATTACCCTTAAACTGCATCTTGGAGATGTTTAGAAAGTTTTGAGAACCCTTAAAAACAAGGAAATCATTTTTCAGCAAAACAGGGGTCTCGCATACCTAAGGCCCTACCTCGTGTACGCATGCTGTTGAAGAAGGGGGTGGTCGCGTACGCAACGCCTTGCTCGTGTACGCGAGTGTCCCAACCTAAATGGGCTGCTCGCATCGCATGTTAAAGTTCGCGTATGCAAGAGTTCATTTTTTGAATAGCTCACGTACGCATGCAGTGTGTCGCGTACGTGAGATACCCAACCCGAATGGTTTGGTTGTGTGGCGTGCAGTGTGTCGCGTATACAAGGAGTGAAAAATTTGTTTGCTCGCATACGCAAGCAAGTGTTCGCGTATGCGAGTTACCCAACCTGAATGGGTTAGTCACGTTGCATGCCTCCTGTCGTGTACGCAGCCCCCCACTAGACTTGGAAAATTTTCAAATGTTGTAGAATTCAGTTTTTGGCACCAAACTTTAAACAGTCATAACTTCCTTTGCAAAAATCTATTTTCTACAAACTTTATATCAATTTAAACTCACAAAGCCGTCTTTAATTTAATGCAAATTTCATTCAATTTCAAGCTTTGAAGCTCAAGTTATGATCCATCAAAGTTCACAAAAAACTGGTTTTTGCCAAAAAAATAACAAGGTTCTCAACTTTCTAAAATTCACAACGAAACTAAACCAAAACCACACCAAACCTCAATTCACCTCATAATTTATCCTTTTGTGTCTCATTTTACCAATCTTACTAAATTTCCATTCACATTACATAATCCTCAACTCCAACGAACAATTATATCACCCTAAAACAATTCCTCACCCAACACAAAACATCAATAATCATTATATCACTAACAATCATCAGAATCAATCTCATTCAACCTCAATCTCAAACTTCAATATCATTTATCAATATCAACAACACAGATATCAAAATAATCAAAATCATCAAATCATCATACATCCTCATTCAACAATCTCGACAACCAATTCAATCCAAACCTATCATATGGGTCACTAGCCTAAGTGTCTAGAAATATTATATATTACATAGAGGAAACCGAAACCATACCTTGGTCGATTCCCAATATGTACAAAATCATCAAGCTTTGATTCCAACAAGCCTCAACTCACCAAAAGCCACCAATTCAAGATCCAATGCTCCAATAATTAGAATTCCAAGCTAGACATACATAATTTATCATAAATCAATACCTTGGATTCCTAAATTTATCAATTCACAAGGGATACGAGCAAGTTTACCTTATCTACAATTGACTAGGACAAAAGTCACTAAGTACCCGGTGCTAGATTGTACCTAATTAATCAAAATTACAAGAACCACTTATTCACCATAGCCAAAATCGAATATGTTATAGAAGGAATAATTGAGCAAAAAATTGAAGGTTTCTTACCACTTTGTTCGGATGAAATCGAAGAGCTCGACAAGAGCTTCGCGTGGCAACTGACGGCACAAGAAACGGAGCTCTGAAGAGTGAAATGAGCTGAAATGAGCTCCCTCTTGTTGGTGCTGAAATGAGCTTATTTGGCTCATTTAGTGAACTTATATATGTTGGGCTTGAGCCCGGTCTCACACGTTAGCATTTTTGGCCTATTTGACCCAACTTTGAGACAAACCTTTAAAATTAGTGCCCGATTTTTAATTCTAAATGTTTTTCTAAGGTTTTCTACTGTTTTTAATTATTCTCGCTCAGTACTGGACAGATTTAAGCCGGTACTGCTAGTTAATTTACTAGTTCGTTTTTTTACGTGATTCATAAAATTATATTTTTCAACTCAGAAAAATCTACTGAGTCTAAAAATCATATTTAAATTTCTTAATTAACATTCTAAATTTTTGGAACCTATTTTGGTCAATTTAATTATTTAATTAATCGGTTAATTAATCACGGTTCTTAAAATAAGGAGTTTGAAAATTGAAATTTGGAAGATTTCCTGGATTTGGATTTTGAAATGTATTTGGTAGTATGAAGTTTCGATTTGGAATTTGAGAGTTTGAGGTTTGAGATTGTTGGGTATTTGGAGTTTGAGAAAAGTTTTGTAAATAATTGAAAAAAGAGTTGAGTTGGTTTGGATCCATTTTTTCGAACAAAATATAATATCAGCAGAACTTTGATTTTGTAAATTTGGAAGAAGATGAAGAAGAGTAGAAGAAAGTGTGAGAATAGAAGTGTGTGTAAGTAATATATATAGAGAAATAAAATATTAATTTATTAATAATAACGGTAACATAATAACGGCTACTTTTCAACGGCTAATTTTGCAATGGCTAATTTTTTAATGTGGTTAGCATTTTAAATTTTAAAAATAAAAATAAACAATCTAAATAAAAATTAATAAGATATAAAAATTAAATTGATTGTTTTATGTAAACAAAATTAATTAATTATAATTTAATATAACAACATAAATAATGTTTAATATTAATTTAATATAATTATTTATATTAATTATGATTTAAAAAATTAATATCCATTATTAATATAAATTATTACTTAAATAGAAGAATAA
>NC_029774.3:81409084-81423332 GCF_000817695.3 Arachis duranensis | reverse complement strand
AATAATTATTTTTATTCTTTTTATTAGTCACATGTCAAAAATTTGTTAAAAGAGCCAAGTCCCTCTTTAGAGGGACTCACTTTCTTGATCGAAGAGAAGGAACTCCTTCTTATTTCACTCTAATGCATGATTCCTTTCTTTTCTTCACACATATAGTAATACATGATTCCTTTCTTTTTTTCACACATATAGTAATAGGAACTCTAAAATTTAATCATTGGAGTTGTTCTTAGGCACTTACATTATATCTAGAATATGGTGGATATTATTATAAAGATTTTACGATTGTCTTTATGTAAAGATGTATCTTTTTTATCATTAGATGATAAATTATAGGATTTGATTTGATAATCATAAAAGTGTTATCTTTTTTTAAAGTGGAGCAAAACAAACAAAATACACTTTTAATATAAGGCTCTTAATAAAAATATATTTTTAACATTTTCATTTGAGTAAGTGTCCTAAAATATTTGTGGCTTTTATGTAGTGTGGCAAGATTACTCATTCAAGGAAATAGCATCAGATTCCAAAGAATGTACGTGTCCCATTATTTATCCTATTAGAGTATTAGGCCAAATATTGATGATTTGCAAAATTTATTGTTATATATCTATTAATATTAATAATTGGTACTTCTAACATAAAAAATTACATGCGTATAAAAATTCATTATACAATATATAAAAATATTTTTTTCTGCTTTCTAGAGACTAAATAATTTTATTATTTTTTTATCCCATATTAATATATTGTGTTTAAAAATATAAATGTTATAATGTTTGTTTATTTAAATAAATGTTGTTACACAATATTACTATTATAAAAATTGTTTATATTGTAATCATACAAAGAACAATTATCCAATGAGGAACATTTAGTTATATTATTAAATTCCTAGTATATGGTCAGTATTGCATACAAATCTTGTACTTAATCTATTTTATTATATTTATATATAGTTTTTTAACAAAAATATTAATATATATTTATTAAAAGACTTAATTTGCTTATTATACAAAAGGATTATGTAATTAATTTGTTTTATTATAGTAATGTTTAATCTAATTATTACACCCTATTGTATGGCCCACGCTTTGGACGTTTTACATGTTGATTCTGTAATATGTTTAAATGGTGATTTGTTATGCTTTTTAGTTTATATGGGCAGTTTAATTAGTTGAAATAAAGTAAGCTTTTTAATCATTTATTCACTAATTTCAAACATTGAATGTTGCATACCAAATTCTCATTATAGATAAATTTATCTATTACCGTTGATTGTACTTTGAAAATTTCTCAATGTTCCCTAAAATTCGCAATATACTTTCTCTTTCACACGGGCTATTTAATGCTTCGAATTTATTCTATTATTTCATACAATATTTTTATTATATACAAACAAATAGTGTCGTTGTTTGACATTCATATTTGCATTTCTACAATTTTTTTACTAACTTTCACTTTAATATGGCATAGTTCAATTACTATTTTATCTTTAGTGGATAGCTGCAAAATATAAAATATAATTCTGTGTATAATTTCTAATCTGAATCGTATTTATTTTAATTAAATGTGCTGCTAATGTTTTTAATTAATTTTTACTTTCCTAGTTTTTTCTAAGAAGGTGAAATAGAAATTTAAAATAAAGAAATCAATTCCAATTTGATTTGTACTTAAAAATTGAAATAAATAATCTCTTTTAAAAATAAGATTGCTATTATAGAACTATTTTATTTTATAACTTGTATTATTGAAAGAGTTTTTATAAGTTATTTTATATAAAGAACATATTATTAACGTTTAAATAATGAAAAGAGTTTAATTTTTATGTCCAGTGTGATTTTACATAGATGTGCAACCACAATCATTTTTTTTGGATAATCATTCATATGATCAATATAAATGGTAATTATTTTTACTAATACAATAGATACACGTATAAAACGATTTTATACTGATAATGCATTAAAATTAAATTCTAAAAAAATGAATTATAAATTTATCAATATTAACGGAGTTCATATAAACTATTTTAAATTTGTGTTCATATCTTTATTACTCTTATTTATAAGTTATCCAATAAAAAAATATATATGAGAGAATTTTCAACAACTTATACATGATGTTTCACAAATATGATCGTCCATGATATCACTCTCAAGTCTCAATCGATTTGTATATTTATAAAATATACAATTTTTTAGCCAACTATCTTATAGAATTTGAATTGTATTGGAGTTGTTATTAGTGAATATTTTTAACATAGCTAAGTGGTAATTTTTTATTTACAATGATATAGAAGTGAACTTAAAAAAAGATATACTTTGATCAAATTGTTTACTTTTTCTTATTCCTTGTTAATTTCTTTATTTTTTTATCTTTTATTTTCTTCTTTATTTGATGTTTCAATGTTCTTTATTTTTCTTTTTTTTTTTTACATATTCATATACCAAAAAATCAAAGGTTTTTTATGTTGAGTTTTGAAGCTTTGACCTCTTCGTAAATTCTTCCTAAATTCATAGAATTACATGCTTGAAAAAATGGTATAGTAAAATTTTCTATATTAACTATTAGTCAATTGTCTTTACGATCAATCTTAAGTAATGGCCATTTCTTTTGTTTTTTAATGAAATTATGATTTTGCTCCCAAAGAGGAATAACATCATATTTGAAGCTGGATACCCATTAAAAAAAGTATTAAACAAAGTAAAATTATAGCTAAAACTCACTGTTACGTAGTTTGATAGATATGATACTTGTAAAATATGATAAACTGTATCCAGTAGGGTAAAAAACATATGTGAAAAATAAAAGCATAGGTGGATTATGATCAGTGGTGGAGCTTAGTTCAGATAAGGGGGCCACGGCCCCCCAAACTTTTTATAAAAAAATTAGTAGTACTTTTTCAAAAAAATAAAAAATAATTCAATTGGTTTAAATACTTTACTATGACTTAAAGTACCCAATAAATTTAATAAGCAACACTCTTTCTACCTTTAAGTTCAAATATAAAAAATTAGATATTTTTATTTATTTAATTTAATATTATTTTATATTTTACTATTTATTTAATTTAATTTTTTATATGATAAAAAATAATAGAATATTCAATAAGTATTAATATTATTGTATTTGTATAAATTGATAAAAAAAAATTCAACAAATATTATAAATTTTAATATATTTGTCCTTCTAACTTCTTTTTTACATATTTTACAGGATATATATTCAAATTTTATATAAAATAATCATAAATTATGATCTAACTTGATTTAACCTTCAATAAACAAATTTGATCTAACTTAATTAGGACTGAAGTTTAGTTTAATATTATAATGCAGAATTATCAAAACTAATTTGATCCTGAATAAATTTTGACTTCCTTCTCTCGACACACAATTTTTAAACGCTAATCTTTAATTAAAAAAAATTGAGTCAGCTTACAATGTACTCATTATAAAAGATTGATAACTTATAACTGATAAATTTTTTGTTGTTTACTTTAAAACACTCTGTTTGCTATTTTCACTTTAATAATTGCCCAGCTAAAAATACCAGCATCAATAAGATCTTTAACATGAAAGTGGATCTCTAATCTCTCAGAAGTTGAAGCATGGTAAACTTTATCAGCTACCAAAAAAAGGCTGTAGAGAGAAAGGAAGAGATGATTATCCCTAAGATATAGATAGACACGAATAAACAAAATAATAACAAAGCAATAGTACCACATGAACACTCTCAACCCCTCCTCTAGCCAGTGGTTATATACTTCAGTTGGCAAGTTACAAAAAAAAAGCAACAACAAAATCAATGCATTTATTCACCATGATATTCAAGGAATGAAAAAAAAAAAGTCAGGATCCAAGTAGCTTTTACAAATATCTCAGAAAAAAAATTAATTAAGAAAAAATAGTAAAATAAGTGTCACATTTTTTTCTAATTAATTTCAATAAGCATTAGTCTCTCTGTTCAGATTAAGTTTCAATTTTTGTTTACAAATTTCTTACTTCCATCCTTACTAAGTGTAACTTAAAGGAAAACAATAACAATATATATGATATACAGCTGATAAACCACTATTTTATAGTTTATATTGTGTTTAATTGTGTGGTTTTGTCGTGATCCTTACCCACTTATTCATCAATTTAGCATGCATTTAGATTTCCTTCCTGAATTTATTACATCTTTGAAAATTGCTTCCTAGAGACTTTAATTATTTAATTTTAATTCTCCTTTATTCCATTCGATGCCATAATCTGTGTGTCAAGCGTTTCAGGCTTTATAGGGCATGAATGAGACGGAGATTGGAGAAGAAGCTAGCAAAAATGGAAGGAACACAAGAGTTTGAGGAGATAACCAGCGAAAAGTGACGCGGTCGCATGGCTCACGCGACCGCGCGAAGGAGTGCAAATCGAAGTGACGCAGCCGCATGGCTTGCGCGGCCGCGCGGATTGGAAAGCACAAGCAACGCGGTAGCATGGACGACGCGAACGCGTGAAGAGGAAAAGCACCAGCGACGCGTCCGCGTGGACGACACGATCGCGTGACATGCGTCTGCATAAACTGCAGAATCTGAAACCAGCGATTTTGGACCCTATTTCGGCCTAGTTTTTGGCCCAGAACAGCAGACCAGAGTCAGAGAATATGCAGAAACAACAAAGAAAACATTCATTAAGTAGTTTAGATCTAGTTTTTGACTCTCTTAGGTTTTTTCTCTCTCTAGTTTTAAGAATTTTAATTTTCAATTGATCTTAGCATTGGAACATTGAGAAGAGTTATTTTCCTCATCAAGACTTCATCACTCTAGTTTGTTCTCTTAACTTGGTTTTATTCTTCCATGTTCTTTGTTATGTTCAATTTTGTCATTCAGATATTTTTATGATTAATTAATGCAAGGATTATTTCTTTTTAATTTAAATTCCATTCCAATAATCATGTCTTCTTTTAATTCCCTTTCATGTGCCGTGGATTCTTTATTTACAATGCGTGAGTAGTTTCATTACATGATGGGGAGTTGATTAAAAGGAACTCTTGAGTTGGAAGGATTGAAAGAAAAATTTGTAATTGGGTTGAATGTTGGATTGCTATCCTGTCACCGACGCCAATCCCTTTGAACTAAGTGGGTTGCAACTTGTGAACAGATATGGTATTTCCACTTGTTTGACTTTCTCTTACCTAGTAAGGGATAACCAAACAGAACAACTATTAATTATAAATTAATTTTACAATCACACCATCAATGATAGAGATTCTAACCAATCAATTCCCAGTCAAGGCCTCTTATTTTTATTATTTAAAATTCCTCAATTTAAATCCCAACTTACTTAGCTCATCTCTTTTTGGAATATCTGATTAATAAAACAACACATTTTTCTGCAACTCGTTGGGAGACGAAAGCACATTTTTCTGCAACTCATTGGGAGACGACCTGGGACTTAAAACTCCCAGTAATTTTAATTTAAACTTTCAGTGACATATTTCTAAATTGATAGGCAGATTTTCGGTGAGTTAAGAACTATACTTGCAACGTAACCATTTTAATAAATTTTTAATTCACCAGCTTCAGCACTCCATCAATTTTTGGCGCCGTTGCCGGGGAGTTGCAATAGAGTGCTTATTTTATTAATTAGAATTTATTTATTTGCATTTTCTTTAATTTTGGTACTATGAGCTGCGTGTTTCTTCTGTCAAATGACACGTTCACTTCCTGATCCGCACTTGCTAATATTCGATCCTGAAATTGAAAGAACAATTTCACGAATAAGGCGAGAACAACGTAGGTTTGTCCGCTCTAAGGGCGGATCTGAAAGTGAATCTGAGGAAGAAACCAGCCCCCGTTCTACTGATTCAGTTGTTCTATGTGCAGAAAACATGGCAGCTAGAAGAATTACCATTCAGGAGGAAGGAGCTCCTGATTTTACACTGCAACCGTTTCGAGCGCATCATCCAGCGGTAGCTACGGATTTTGAAGTAAAGACCGCACTGCTAAATTTGATGCCAAAGTTTCATGGCCTACCTGCTCAAGAGCCTATCAAGCACTTGAGAGATTTCCAGGCAGCCTGTTCTACTGTTAGGCGTGATGGCGCTGATGAAACTTCAATTCTGCTGAAAGCTTTTCCGTTCTCTCTTGAGGGAAAAGCAAGAGAGTGGTACTACACTGATCCTCTAGCAAACGTATCCAACTGGGATACACTCAGAAAGGAGTTCCTGGAGAAATTCTTCCAATCTGAAGTTACTGATAAACTGAGGAAGGATATCTCTACAATTGTTCAGGATGACAATGAGACTCTCTTTGAATACTGGGAGCGCTTCAATAATCTTTTGGAAGCATGCCCCCACCACATGATTGACAAGATCGTGCTACTCAGCTATGTCACACAAGGTATGAGACCCCAAGATAAGACCACATTGGAAAGTGCCAGCAATGGGTCTATGAAGAAGTACAAGACCACTGATAAAGCTTGGCAATTGATCAGTGATTTAGCTGAATCTACTCAGAACCACAGACAGAAGCAAGGTCATTCAAGGGCCGTTGCAGAAGTATCTTCTTGCATAGAGACTGCTGCTCTAAATCGAAGCATCTGTGAAATGACCAACCTGCTGAAGCAAATGCAGTTAAATCAACAAGCTCAGCAAACTCAACCACAGCAAAACCAACAACTAGTTCCACAAAGAATTTGCGGGAATTTATGCTGATTACAGCCATTACACTGATGAATGCCCGCAGCTCCAACAAGAAGACAACATGGTGGCATCCACTCACAACTTCTATGACCGCCCCAACCAAGGGTACAATTAAAGTGGAAATAATAACCATGGATGGTAGGACAATTCAAACCAGAATTGGAGGGATAACAATAATAGGGGAGGCAGAGATAATCAGGGAAATCAGAGGTGAAATAATTACAACAACAGGCAGCAAAATCAACCATACCGAGCACCTCACCGGAGGCAAAACCAAGGACCACCGAACAATCAGCAACAAACCTCTCAATTTACTCATTCTTCTGTATCTTCTAATGAAGAATTATTACAAGCTTTTGAGAAAAGACAACTGGCCATGGAAAATACCATCGTGAACAGTATTAACGCCAGTCTAAATGGTTTCACCTCTACTCTACAAGCTTTTATGACACAACTTGGTTCAGCACAAAATTCCAGTAACCAACCTTCAAGCACCACTAGAATCCCCTCTCAACCATTACCCAATCCAAAGGGAGGAATTAATGCCATCACCCTGAGGTCCGGAACCACACTGCAGGAGAGGAATCAGGAGGAACCAAGCTCACCAGAATACGCCTCAACTGAAGTAGAGGTGGTAGAAATCGAAGATGTTGAAGAGGAAGATGATATACAGGACATAGCCGAAGAAGAGATAGCTCAACCACAGGAAGAGGCACAAAAAGGTGCAGGCACCACAGAAAACACTACTCCCATTCCATTTCCACAACTTGCAAGGAAGCCTAGGAAGCAGCTAGAACCTGATCCTAAAATGGTAGAGATATTCAAAAAGGTTGAGGTAACTGTTCCCCTTTTTGATGTTATTCAGCAGGTACCTAAATATGCAAAGTTTCTAAAAGACTTATGTATCCATAAAGACAAAATTAATGAATTAGAAACTATTCTTTTAGGTAGCTCTATATCTGCTTTAATGGGAGGATTACCTGAAAAATGTAGTGATCCAGGTCCTTGCATAGTTAGTTGTACTATTGGTGGTGTAGTAATTTATGATTGCATGTGTGATTTAGGAGCATGTGTCAGTATAATGCCTTTGTCTATATATGATGTTTTAAGGCTCCCTCCCTTAAAAAGGTCGGCAGCTCGTTTTGTCTTAGCAGATAAAAGCATTATTACAGTTGCTGGAGTTGCTAGAGATGTTTTGGTGAACATTAAAGGGCTCACATTTCCCACTGATTTTTATATCTTGGAGATGCCCCATAATGATTCAGATAAGCCATCATCAATCCTACTTGGAAGACCATTCCTGAAGACATCAAAATTCAAATTGTATGCTTTTTCAGGGACATACTCCTTTGAAATAGATGGCTGCATAGTAATCTTCAATCTCAATGGAGACATTGACAACCCCCCAGAAGATTGTTCTATCTTCCAGTGTGATGTCATAGACGAAAGTGTGGCTGAAGTTCAAAAGGAAGAGTTTGAAGAGAGGCACACTGGACAAGGTCCAAGTGTGGGGACCCTCTTAACTGACAATGAGGACACAAGTGTGGGGCCCCTCTTAACTGACAATGAGGACACTTCGCCATTTTCACAAGCCCCAGATAACCCAGAGCCTGTCCATGATCAAAAGTTAGAATTGAAACCTCTCCCTCCACATCTCAAATATGCTTACCTTGAGGATGAGCAAAAGCTTCCGGTTATTATTGCAAGAGAACTGACTTCTCAACAAGAAGAACAGCTACTTGATGTGTTGAGGAAGCATAAGAAGGCAATAGGGTGGAGTTTGGCAGACATAGTGGGAATCAACCCTCAAATATGCGAGAACAGAATATTTTTAGAAGAGGGAGCAAGACCTGTCCGTCAACCACAAAGAAGATTGAATCCTACCATCTTGGAAGTTGTCAAAAAGGAAGTGACCAAACTATTGGAAGCAGGTATCATATATCCCATTTCAGACAGTGAATGGGTAAGCCCAGTACAAGTGGTGCCCAAGAAGTCTGGAGTAACTATAGTGAAGAATGAGCATGGAGAGCTCATAGCAACTAGAGTTCAGAATGCTTGGAGAGTTTGCATTGATTACAGGCGTCTCAACCAAGCTACTCGTAAGGATCACTATCCACTTCCATTCATTGATCAAATGCTGGATCGCCTGTCAGGTAAATCACATTATTGCTTTTTAGATGGTTACACAGGTTATTTCCAGATTCATATAGCTCCTGAGGATCAGGAAAAGACTACTTTTACATGTCCTTTTGGAACCTATGCTTATAAAAGAATGCCATTTGGCTTGTGCAATGCACCAGCTACTTTCCAAAGGTGCATGATGAGTCTTTTCTCTGATCTTATTGAGGACTGTATGGAAGTTTTTATGGACGATTTTAGCATTTATGGTGATTCTTTTAACCTTTGCTTAGATGGATTATATAGAGTATTAGATAGATGTATTAATACAAACCTTGTATTGAATTTCGAAAAATGCCACTTTATGGTAAAGCAAGGGATTGTATTGGGACATGTGGTATCTAATAATGGCATTTCTGTAGACCCAGCAAAGGTGAATGTTATTTCTAGTTAACCTTACCCCTCTTCTGTGAGGGAAGTCCGTTCGTTCCTTGGCCATGCAGGTTTCTACAGGAGATTTATTAAGGACTTTAGTAAGGTGGCACTTCCCTTATCCAGATTACTACAAAAGGATATTGAGTTTGAGTTCAGTGAGGATTGCAAACAAGCATTAGATAAGCTAAAGACTGCTCTAACTCAAGCTCCAATTGTGAGAGGACCCGACTGGAGCCAGCCATTTGAAATCATGTGCGATGCTTCCAACCATGCAATAGGAGCAGCACTGGCTCAGCGTGAAGGTAAAAATCATTTTGTTATTGCCTATGCGTCTAAGACTTTAAACACTGCCCAGTCCAATTATACTACTACTGAGAAAGAGCTACTCGCTATTGTTTTTGCTCTGGATAAATTCCGGGCTTATTTACTTGGTACTAGAGTAGTAGTGTACTTGGACCATGCAGCTCTAAAGTATCTATTGGCTAAAAAGGAAACCAAACCAAGACTTATACGTTGGATACTGCTGTTACAAGAGTTTGATTTAGAAATCAAGGATAGGAGTGGTAATCAAAATTTAGTTGCAGACCACTTGAGTCGCCTTGAACATATTAAGGATGATTCTACTCTTATAGATGATAATTTTCCTTTTGACAACCTGCAAGCAGTATCTGAAGTAGTCCCTTGGTATGTACCTATTGCTAATTATTTAGTTAGCCACACATTTCCTCCACATTTTTCTAAACATCAAAGAGACAAGCTGAAAAGCGAGTCTAAATATTATATATGGGATGACCCATATTTATGGAGATGTGGCATTGACCAGATAATTAGACGTTGTGTGCCTCAATCAGAATTCCAGTCCATTTTAGAGGCCTGTCACTCATCTGAGAGTGGAGGACATTTTGGCCCCCATTTCCAAATTCTAGTGGATATTTTTATATATTGTTAGTTGTAGATTATGTTTCCAAATGGGTGGAAGCAATTCCTACCCGCACTGATGATGCTAACACTGTTGTTTCCTTTGTGAGAAACCATATTATATGCCGCTTTGGATCACCACGAGCGATTGTGAGCGATCAAGGCACCCATTTTTGTATCAGGAGACTAACATGATTGATGAAGAAGCATGGGATAATCCATAAAGTTGCAACAGCTTACCATCCCCAAACTAATGGGCAAGACGAGGTGTCAAACAGAGAAATTAAACGTATCTTGCAAAAGATAGTAAAGTCTTACAAAAAAGACTGGAGCACCAGACTACAAGATGCACTGTGGGCATATAGAACAGCATACAAGACACCCATTGGGATGAGTCCCCTCCGCTTAGTTTATGGAAAAGCTTGTCATCTCCCAGTTGAAATCGAACACAAAGCCTTCTGGGCAGTTAAAGAGTGCAACATGGGGATTGAGAATGCTGGAGCTAAAAGAAAGTTACAACTGCAGGAACTGGAGAACCTTCGCCTAGAAGCTTATGAGAACTCCAGAATATACAAGGAAAAGATGAAAGCTATGCATGATCAAAACATCAAGAAGAGAGAGTTCCAACCTAGAGATTTTGTTCTCCTTTACAAATCTCGACTGAGGCTCATGCCCGGCAAGTTGAGATCAAAATGCCTTTACAAATTTCGACTGAGGCTCATGCTCGGTAAGTTGAGATCAAAATGGGAAGGTCCATACAGAATACAGAAGGCTGAATTATACGGAGTTTATCACCTAAGCCATCCTTCAAGTTCTGAACTTATTAAGGTCAATGGACACCGTCTGAAGCTATACCATGGTGAGAAGGTGCAGAAGAGCAAGGAGCTTGAGATCTTTCGCCTGGAAGATCCCTACATAGCAACAGATTGAGCTAGTAGAGCGTCCAACTTACGGACGTTAAAGCAAAGTGCTCGGTGGGAGACAACCCACCGCGGTATGATCGTTCTTTTCTTTACTTTTAGTTTTTCTTCTTTAAATAACTATTCTCTTTATTAGTGCTTTCGTGCTCTTTCAATTACATGTCTTTATCTTTCTAAAAAAAAAATTTTCGCCGCACGACGTGATCGCACAAGCGACGCGTCCGCGTGGCAGGGGGAGTAAAGAAAAATAAAAATGAACAGAAAGTTTCGCTGGAGCAGCACTGGAGTCGTGCCAAAGGCATAATTTACTCCACGCGACCGCGTACTCCACGCGGCCGCGTGCCCTGCATTTTCGACGTAAAAGACTGCACAATGCTATATTGTGCGAGAGTGGTGCTGGATTGGTGCTGGAAGCACAATCCTAGTCACGCGACCGCGTCGCCGACGTGGCCGCGTCAATTAATTTCTGATGCACACTCACGCGGTCGCGTCACCTTAATTTGGCAATTGAATTATATTGAACAGAGAGTTATGCTGGAGCGAGGCTGCACTCGCGCCAGCAGCACAATGTAGGTCACGCGACCGCGTGACCGACGCGATCGCGCCCCTCTTCCTGACGCGCCCACCACGCGAACGCGTGCCTTCCGCGGCCGCGTCGCATGCGCCGCACAGCTCAACCCAATAAGCCAAATTATCTTATCTTTCTCTTCTCCAAACCCTACTTTTTCTTTTTCCCCCTTCTTTCTTCTTTCTCCCTTTCCCCTTCTACCTCACCTTTCACTCTCTCTCTTTCACCACCATTAACAAGGTTTTACCTTCTTCTTCCTTCTTCTCTTTTCTATCATTCTTATTATAGTATGTATATATATTATTATTTTTTCTTTTCTTTTCTTTTTCTTTTCACATCTTTATTTTTCCTTCTTCTTCTTTTACATGGTGTTAGAAACCTTTTGAGTCATCATTCCTCATTATATGCTTGTGGATTATTGCAAATTATTTGACAATTATTTTTTTCTCCTATTTAAGGGATTGCTTGCATGTTCAATTTCATATTTTTTATATCTTGTTTACCATGCATGCCATGTATTCGTGAAAAAGCCCATATAGCACTATGCACTTTTCTATATTACTTTACTCTACTCTGCAATGCTTGCTTTTCACAAATTTACTTTCATATTTTATTATTTAAATTTAATTGTCAATACAACCATGATAGTTAGTTTGTTACAAATGGTAACCTAACTTGGACATTGAATGTTTGATATATGCTACTCATGCCTTTGCCTGCATGCCAATAAACCTCTTGCATTCCATTATCCTACATGCACTTGCTATATTTCCATTGATGAACTTTTCACATGTAATCCGGACCATGTGTTCATGCCATTTATCTTTATTGTGCATTTACTATAACTTACAATACCCTCTTCCTTGCTCTATCTCTATGAATTTAATTTTATTTCTCTTCCCTTCTTTCAGGATGGCCACCAAGAAAGGACAAGAGAAAGCTACTTCCAAACCATCAGCAAGAAGAGGAACTAAAAGAGCATTAGTGGCAGAGCCTTCTTCAACCGTAGTCAAGCCCTCAACAAAAAGAGTTAAGAGGATACTAAAGGTTGACGACAAAGAGAAAGCCTTTCCAGCAAAGGACACTGCGCGATTTCCCAATCGCTACTGTGAGCAGATGTTCCCTATCCTAGCAGAAAGGAACTATAACAATGAATACCTTTTCATCCTCCCGCCCAATATTGCCACCTTTGTTGAGCCATAAATTGAGCGAAGACAATGGGGTTTCCTACAGAGACAGCCAAGGCAGGTCAATCTTTCTTGGGTAGTTGAGTTCTACTCCAACTTCTATATACCACTGCAACCGCCCTAAGGGAATCTTGGCTTCCGCACTTACCTTGGAGGCTCGCGTATGGGTACAGATCATGTCCCATTACGTCTTTCCAAGAACTCATGAGTCCTCCTTCACTGCGAACATGGCTGTTCTACTATGGTGCATCCTTACAGAGCAACCTCTGAATCTCTCAAGACACATCCGGCATGCTATGGAGCATGTACAAATCGCGGGCAACTTACCTTTCCCCGCCTTGGTCTCAAATCTTGTCTCCGCAGCCGGAGTCTCCTGCAGAGCTGGGGACACCAAAGTCATGCTTCCACGGGATGATCAATATGTCCCTAATGGGAAATACCTCAGACTTTCAGCAGCCACTACAAGCCAGCCTACTGAGCCGGTTGAAGATATTCCTTCTTTAACACCACAAGCATCTACCACTGAGAAAGTGCTCCAGCAGATACTTGAAAAGTTGGATCGGCATGAACAAAAAGCAAAGATGAGAGAGCGCCGTAACGAGCGCCAATTCAAACACCTCAAGGAGCTACTCAAGGGACGCTTCAGAGACTCAGACACCTCGGACTCCACTTCTTTTACAAGCACCGGGAGCCATACTGGTCCCGACTGTGGAGATACTGCCACCAGCCCACCCCTGTTCCTGACAGATGGCACTGAGGACAGTGCAAAGCCTTAAGTGTGGGGATGTCGGTCAGTACCTGACTTCCGGAGGTAAATTCTCTTCTCTAACACCAATAATTTGGATATTTTAGTTAGATTTTTTCTTTCTTTTATAGAATAGAATAAATTGCATAGGTTATGATAGTTGCATGCATGTTCTACTTGATTGAAAAGACAATAAGTTTCTTTTAAAAAAATCTATCTTTGGAACAAAATTTCACTAATTTTTTTTCAAAGATTTTATGATAAATCTGCTTGAGTTGTATTTGGAACATGATGTTTGAGCTAAAGAACACACAACCTGTGAAAGATTTGAGCCTTTATGTATGGTTATACTATTTAACCATAATTATTTTATTCTTGTGTGTTTACTTCTCTATGATTGTAAATCTATATTTTGTTTTATCTTATATGTCCAATATCTATTATATTTACATGCTTGCACATGATTGAGGCCATTATTTGTTTAAACTCACTTATCCAAATCAAGCCTACCCTTTTCAATTGCCCTTGTTAACCACTTTGAGCTTTTAAAACCCCATTTGTTCTATATTTCACCACATTACTAACCTTAAGCTGAAAAACAATTGCATATCCCAAATTGAATCTTTGGTTAGCTTAAGATAGAATTGTGTGTGCTAGTTAAGTATGGGAAATT
>NC_029774.3:81404060-81408997 GCF_000817695.3 Arachis duranensis | reverse complement strand
AGAGAGCTTAGGTTAATTAAAGATTCAATTTATAAAGCTCACTTAGCCATATGTATATCCTTACCTGCACCTTGGCCCCATTACAACCCTAAAAAGACCTCATGATGTTTGCAGTGGTATATTAACTGTTGTTGATTGGTTAGGAGAAAAACAAAAGTTAGAAAGCATGACTAGAGAAGAATAGAGTGATTACCCTATACACTAGAGATTAGAGCGTACATACATTATCAGTGAGGGTTCAATGCTTGAATTTTCATGTTTCCAGCCTTCATAAGCTATCTTCTTGCATTTTTATCGGTTTTATTATATGATGATATAATTAGTGGAATTTGATTTGTAATTGTTTTGAAGGGCTTATTTACTTTTGATCAAGTGGATAATAATCATATAGTTGCATTTATTTATCTATGTAGGATTGCATTGCATTTCATGAGTTTCAGCATGTTCATACTTATTTCCTTGTCTCCTTCAATTTAGCATGAGGACATGCTAATATTTAAGTATGGGGAGGTTGATAAACCACTATTTTATAGTTTATATTGTGTTTAATTGTGTGGTTTTGTCATGATCCTTACCCACTTATTCATCAATTTAGCATGCATTTAGATTTTCTTCCTGAATTTATTACATGTTTGAAAATTGCTTCCCAGAGACTTTAATTATTTAATTTTAATTCT
Organism: Arachis duranensis; assembly: GCF_000817695.3. NCBI lineage: Eukaryota > Viridiplantae > Streptophyta > Magnoliopsida > Fabales > Fabaceae > Arachis > Arachis duranensis. The sequence continues at coordinate 81,408,320 of NC_029774.3, read as the reverse complement.
CCTTTATTCCATTCGATGCCGTAATCTGTGTGTCAAGCGTTTCAGGCTTTATAGGGCATGAATGAGACGGAGATTGGAAAGGAAGCTAGCAAAAATGGAAGGAACACAAGAGTTTGAGGAGATAACCAGCGAAAAGTGACGCGGTCGCATGGCTCACGTGATCGCGCGAAGGAGCAGAAATCGCAGTGACGCGGCTGCATGGCTTGCGCGGCCGCGCGGATTGGAAAGCACAAGCAACACGGTAGTGTGGATGATGCAAACGCGTGAAGAGGAAAAGCGCCAGCGACGCGTCCGCATGGACGACGCGATCGCGTGACATGCGCGATCTGCATAAACTGCAGAATCTAAAACCAGCGATTTTGGACCCTATTTCGGCCCAATTTTCGGCCCGGAACAGCAGACCAAAGTCAGAGAATATGCAGAAACAACAGAGAAAACATTCATTAAGTAGTTTAGATCTAGTTTTTGACTCTCTTAGGTTTTTTTTTCTCTCTAGTTTTAAGAATTTTAATTTTCAATTGATCTTAGAATTGGAACATTGAGAAGAGTTATTTTCCTCATCAAGACTTCATCACTCTAGTTTGTTCTCTTAACTTGGTTTTATTCTTCCATGTTCTTTGTTATGTTCAATTTTGTCATTCAGATACTTTTATGATTAATTAATGCAAGGATTATTTCTTTTTAATTTAAATTCCATTCCAATAATCATGTCTTCTTTTAATTCCCTTTCATGTGCCTTGGATTCTTTATTTACAATGCATGAGTAGTTTCATTACTTGATGGGGGAGTTGATTAAAAGGAACTCTTGAGTTGGAAGGATTGAAAGAAAAATTTGTAATTGGGTTGAATGTTGGATTGCTATCATGTAACCGACGCCAATCCCTTTGAACTAAGTGGGTTGCAACTTGTGAACAGATCTGGCATTTCCACTTGTTTGACTTTTTCTTACCTAGTAAGGGATAACCAAACAGAACAACTATTAATTATAAATTAATTTTACAATCACACCATCAATGATAGAGATTCTAACCAATCAATTCCCAGTCAAGGCCTCTTATTTTTATTATTTAAAATTCTTCAATTTAAATCCCAATTTACTTAGCTCAACTCTTTTTGGAATATCTGATTAATAAAACAGTACATTTTTCTGCAACTCGTTGGGAGACGACCTGGAACTTAAAACTCCCAGTAATTTTAATTTAAACTTTCAGTGACATATTTCTAAATTGATAGGCAGATTTTCGGTGAGTTAAGAACTACACTTGCAACGTAACCATTTTAATAAATTTTTAATTCACCAGCTTCTGCACTCCATCAATAGCATGACATACATATATGTAGTACACACTATTATAGTGGTATTAGAAGTAGGACCAGCAGTGACTTTTGTTTTATGTTTTATATTTTATTTTTCCAACAAAATTCTATTTGTCAGCTTCTTTCCATTCTATTTCGTCCAACCCATTCATGCTTATAGAATGCTGCTCTTTATTTTGTTTTAAAACTAATGAAGGTCGTCCCCTACTCTAATTGACCATACAGTCCATAATATAACATTTAGGGATTTAAACCGAGAAATTTTTGAAAGGACAGAAGAAGAATTTTTTCTAGTGTGTCTGGTATGTCGCAAGTAATGAAAAATCCTGCAATATCATCTGGAGGATACACTAAATGTCAACAGAGAACAAGTTTGTTCACTTTCATACAACTTAGGCACATTTAATTGGTATTACTACTAAACAGAGATATAGTATTGACACTTAAATTTATGCAAGCCTCCAAAAGATGCCAAGGTTTGTGGATAATAGAGTTCTAAGCAAGCTCATATACTGGTAATAATTAAAAAAAGAAGCATTTCTCAACTTACCTGAGAAAATCCAAAATCCTAGTCCATAATGATGACTTTTGTAAATCTATTTCTTAAGAAGGGATTTTGACATGAAAACTCCAAAGCTGCAACATTTTCATATTGATCACAAGGTAACTAGACTTATGCATGTCGACTCAATTTGATAAAAAATATCATTAGAATATGATCAATCAGATTAAAGTTCAGCGGCTTGTTTCTGGGAGGCAACTTTCGTTATAAATATACTTCATCTTGGACTTGCCTGAAGAATGTCCTTATCTCATCATCAATTGGCATTTTGATCAAAAGAAAGCTAAAACCCAGGAAAAATCTGAATGGACATACCTGCATTATACTCAGAACCTCAACTTGATCACCAACTTTTATGATTCCTTGCTCAACCCTATGGCAACATTCCTCGTACCTGCAACAAAAATAAATTATAAAAAAGCTGAGATAACATTCTATATATCATATCTTAATAAAAATGTAACTTTTCAATACTCTAGAAAAATTATATAAACTTTCAAAAAACATATAAACAGAGTTGGGAGGTCATGAAAATTTAAATCTAGAGTAGCACAAACAATAGCACAATAACAAAACCCAACAAATTTATTGAGGCGAAAATTCAGGTTAATCAAGAACCATTAAATATATAAAATAGAAACACCATTTTGGTATCATTTTTTTCATAATAAAAACACGAAGATATCACCTGAATAATAAAATATTTAAAATTATCCAAACAAAGTAACAAATAGTAAGAATGTCTTAATTGAAATTCTATTCGATCTTTTTTTCCCACAACCAAACACATCAACAAAAAATAAGGTATATATAAGGAATTTGTAATAAGTAGGAGGGATGAAAGATTACCCTTGTATAGTTTCTGATACCCCTAAGGCTTCCCCAATCAAAAAGCCACCTTTCATTATTCTTTGAGAATAATAAAGAGTAGCATGCAGTTGATCCATGCATGAAAAAGATGATCAAGGTCTTCAAATTGAATTTTAGTATTATGCTCTATAACATGAATAAATAGAAAGCAGACTATATATATAAAATCCCCAACGTGATCACCATGTGTAGTATTTGTAATATTAAAAAATTTGTAACACTATTTTTTATTGAAAACTTAAATTAATGTGCTCTTCAAAGTGACCATTTCGTAGATCATGTTTTCAGGGCTAAATAAACACTTCCATGATAAAGCAAGATCAGCATAAAATCTTTATCTTAGACCCTTCACTAATAGAATAAAGAACGTAAGAAATTATTGTATGTGCTAAGAGACTGCTTGCTTTTCTATCAATAAAGAAGCCAGTTTTCAGATTTTGTCATCTTCCACATTTGATAGAATTTTTGCCTTTGCTACTACTCCTGTGGCATGTTTTACGTTCTCCATTTTGTTATCATCTACCGCCTATAAACCATAATCTACTTTTGTGCCATTCTCTAATTGATCTTTGTCTATCATCATATGAAGGTTATAATCTTTTACATTAAGTCATTAACTGATATAAATAACACATCCAAAATAAAAAACTAAAAATTAAATTAAAAAAGGAACCATTCTGAGTTAGACACATATTGATCTACAAATGTAAGAGTCGCAATTAATCGAACCGGTTAATTAAGTGGTTATATTGCCAAATTTAATTCCAGAAAGTTAGAGTGAGAATTTGAGATTTTAAGCATCATTTTTGAACTCAGAGGGTCTTTTCGAGTCAGAAAATGTGTTTTTTACGAAAAATCGTGAAAGGCTGTGAACCAGCAGTTGAACCGATTGAACCGGTTCAAGTCTGCCTGATGCTGCGTGAGAAAAAGTAGAAACAGTAAAAATCTTAGAAAAATGGTAGAAATGGAATACTGGGCATTAATTTTAAAGGTTTGGCCCGAAGTTGGGCAAAAAACGGGCTAAAAATGCTAACGGGTTAAACCACCCATCTTCACTCCTTCATTTTCACACAACCTAAACACTACTTCTCCCCCTTGGCTGAACCACAAAGCCACCTCCATCTCCTCTATTTCTTCTTCTTCTACTCTCTTCTTTCTTTTTTTGCTCGAGGACAAGCAAACCTTCTAAGTTTGGTGTGGTAAAAGCGTTGCTTTTTTGTTTTTCCATAACCATTTATGGCACCTAAGGCCGGAGAAACCTCTAGAAAGAGGAAAGGGAAGGCAAAAGCTTCCACCTCCAAGTCATGGGAGATGGAGAGATTCATCTCAAGGGTGCATCAAGACCACTTCTATGAAGTTGTGGCCATGAAGAAGGTGATCCCCGAGGTCCCTTTCAAACTCAAAAAGAGTGAATATCCGGAGATCCGACATGAGATCCGAAGAAGAGGTTGGGAAGTTCTTACCAACCCCATTCAACAAGTCGGAATCTTAATGGTTCAAGAGTTCTATGC
>NC_029774.3:81403062-81403428 GCF_000817695.3 Arachis duranensis | reverse complement strand
GCAAGGAAGAGACATTGAGGAGCTCAAGCACTCCATAAGATCTTCAAGAGGAGGAATAAGCTGCCATCACTAAGGTGGACCCGTTCTTTAACTTCCTTGTTCTTTATTTTCCTATTTTTCGAATTTTCATGCTTATGTTCATCTATGTTTGTGTGTTTTATGATCATTAGTGTCTTAGTGTCTATGCCTTAAAGTTATGAATGTCCCATGAATCCATCACCTTTCTTAAATGAAAAAAACTCTTGAGCGACATCCTTGACCATATTCAGCAGAGCTGATTTCTTCCCAGTAGAAACGGAAGTACCCTCAGTGGAAGGAGGAGGAGAGTCATCTGGGATGTACTCTTCATCATCATCATCTAAGACC
>NC_029774.3:81393047-81402857 GCF_000817695.3 Arachis duranensis | reverse complement strand
TTGATATTTTGGAGTCTATAGTATATTCTCTTCTTTTTATCCTATTTGATTTTCAGTTGCTTGGGGACAAGCAACAATTTAAGTTTGGTGTTGTGATGGGCGGATAATTTATACGCTTTTTGGCATTGTTTTTAGTATGTTTTAGTTAGTTTTTATTATATTTTTATTATTTTTTAGTTAAAATTCACTTTTCTGGACATTACTATGAGTTTTTGTGTTTTTCTGTGATTTCAGGTATTTTCTGGCTGAAATTGAGGGACCTGAGCAAAAATCTGATTCAGAGGCTGAAAAGGACTGCAGATGCTGTTGGATTCTGACCTCCCTGCACTCGAAGTGGATTTTCTGGAGCTACAGAAGCCTAATTGGCGCGCTCTCAATTTCGTTGGAAAGTAGACATCTTGGGCTTTCCAGCAATATATAATAGTCCATACTTTGCCTGAGATCTGATGGCCCAAACAGGCGTTCCAAGTCAGCTCAAGAATTCTGGCATAAAACGCCGGAACTGGCACAAGAATGGGAGTTAAACGCCCAAACTGGCACAAAAGCTGGCGTTTAACTCCAAGAGAAGTTCTACACGAAAATGCTTCAATTCTCAGCCCAAGCACACACCAAGTGGGCCCGAAAGTGGATTTTTATGTCATTTACTCATTCTTGTAAACCCTAAGCTACTAGTTCTTTATAAATAGGACCTTTTGCTATTGTATTTTCATCTTTTGATCACTTTAGATCTCTAGATCATCTTTGGACGTCTAGTTCTTAGATTATGGGGGCTGGCCTCTCGGCCATGCTTAGACCTTGTTCTTATGTATTTTCAACGGTGGAGTTTCTACACACCACAGATTAAGGTGTGGAGCTCTGCTGTACCTCGAGTATTAATGCAATTACTATTGTTCTTCTATTCAATTCAGCTTATTCTTGTTCCAAGATATTCATTCGCACTCAAGAACTTGATGAATGTGATGATTATGTGACACTCATCATCATTCTCACTTACGAACGCGTGCCTGACAACCACTTCCGTTCTACAAGCAAACAAGGCTTGAATGTTTATCTCTTGGATTCCTTAATCAGAATCTTCGTGGTATAAGCTAGAATTGATGGCTGCATTCAAGAGAATTCGGAAGGTCTAAACCTTGTCTGTGGTATTCTGAGTAGGATTCAAGGATTGAATGACTGTGACGAGCTTCAAACTCCTGAAGGCTGGGCGTTAGTGACAGACGCAAAAGAATCACTGGATTCTATTCCAACCTGATTGAGAACCGACAGATGATTAGCCGTGCTGTGACAGAGCACGTTGAACATTTTCACTAAGAAGACGGGATTGTAGCCACTGACAACGGTGATGCCCAACATACAGCTTGCCATGGAAAGGAGTAAGAAGGATTGGATGAGGATAGTAGGAAAGCAGAGAGACGGAAGGGACAAAGTAACTCCATACGCTTATCTAAAATTCTCACCAATGAATTACATAAGTATCTCTATCTTTATTTTATGCTTTATTCATAAATCATCTTAACCATTTGAATCTGCCTGACTGAGATTTACAAGATAACCATAGCTTGCTTCATACCAACAATCTCCGTGGGATCGACCCTTACTCGCGTAAGGTTTATTACTTGGACAACCCAGTGCACTTGCTGGTTAGTTGTGCGAAGTTGTGATAAAGAGTTGAGATTGCAATTGAGCGTACCATTTTGATGGCGCCATTGATGATCACAATTTCGTGCACCAATTGCCAAGAGGTCAATGAGTTGTGTGATTGAAAAAGAGATGAATTCCCCCTATTCTTATCTTTCCTATTCTTATTAGCTTTCTTTACTTTTTGCCATCCCTATTCCCATTTACAATTCAGCCATTTATGTTTCAATCTTTTACATTCTTGCTATTTACTTTCCAGCACTTTATTGCTTTCCTTTACCTTTGAGCCATTTACATTTCTACTGTTTAAATTTCTGCACTCAATATTCTCTACATCAATTAGCTTAATTGAATTCACTCATTAACTAAAATTGCTCAATCAATCAATATCTGTGGATTCGACCCCACTTTATTGTGGGTTATTAGTTGGTGATAATTTGGTGCGCTTGCCAAAGAACAGATTCGTTTTATATGGGGAGTGAATTCCGATCATCAAATCTCTTCCGAACTTATTTCAAGACATCTTGCACGATATCCACAACATGGAGCAACTTGAGCGGAAGTGTTTCGAGTGGATAGCGGCGAAGCTACAAGGAAGATAAAGGAGACCAACCCACGCCCGTACCTACCAGCTGAAGGTGGACCTCGAAGTTAGCATTCTCTTGAATAATGAGCATGTACGAAGGACCGTGCACAAATTAAGTGAGGGGGAGGATCGACGACTTTATGGAGGTAAAATTTTTTGCTTAAGACACTTTGCAATACCTTTCTAGTCCCTTTTTTTCATTTTTAGCAATTTTATTTCTATTGCACCTTGTTTGGTTTGTTTGTATATATTTCTTTAGTGTTTATAGTTAAATGGTAGTTAATGTTTGCATGTTGCATGATAGAGTGAATAAGTTGGTAAAAGGGAATACCAATGATAAAAATGAAGAAAATTTTGTGTTTTTCAACTTGCTTGGAGCATTCTATTTATAGAACATAGAAGATGAGCTAGAATAACATACCTTGTGAGATTTGAGCTCTAATAGATGGTTTCATGTTTCAACCATAATGTTTTTTCTTGTGTGATTATACTCCTTTTTAACTGAGATCTTGGATTTACATGATTTTTTTATGTCCTGTATTTGTTGTTTGGATGCATTTAGCATGATTGAGACCATCTTTGATGTTAAACTCACTAACCTATACGGCCAACCCTTGCATTCATCATAGTGAACCCCTTTTGAGCCTTTAAATCCCCTTTTGTTATGATTTTAGCACATCATTCTCCTTTAAGCGAAAAACCATTGATGTCCCTGAATTACTCTTTGATTAGCTTGGGTGGAGTAGTGTATGTATTCTAAGTGTGGGGGGGAATTTGTTGGGAAGCTTCGGTGATGAAGGTACATGGAACTCATTTTGAAAAAATTGGTAATGATCATGCATTCAATATTCAAGACATGTGCATCTCTTGTTGTTAACAAAGACAAGAAATAATTCAAAAAAAAACTTGTGCATAATAGAATGAGAAATAAAAAGTTGAATAAAGGATGCATATGTTTGTGTTTTGGAAAGAAAAAATAAATAAGTAAAGGTGATGGGTTGGAAATCAAGATTCCAACACAAAACTCACCGGTAAGTGTACCAGGTCGCATCAAGTAGTAATAACTCACATGAGTGAGGTCAATTCCACAGGGTTTGATGGATCAAAAAACGTTAGTGGGTGATTAGTTTAGTCAAGATAACATTAATGGATTAGGTGAAATTGATGCTGCAGAATGTAAATTGCAGGGAATTAAAATTGCAGAAAGTAAATTGGACAGAAACATAAAGAACAAGAAAGGTAAACTGCAGAAGATCTAACTTGCAGGAAGTAAATTGACAGAATCTTAAAGAGCAAGGAAAGTAACTTGCATCAAATGTAAAACGACGCTGGGTGCTGAAAATTAAAGAAAGCAATAAATCAGAACTTAGAGCAATTGCAAAAAATTAAAATTGCATGAAAAGTAAATTCATATCACAGCAAGCTCAAATGTAAAGTTGCAGAAAGTGAATTAGCAAGGAGGCAGAGAATTTAAATTGCTTTTAAAGAAAACTTAGCTCAAAGTGCAGAAAAAGAAATTGCAGAAGAGAATTGTAGAGATTGAAAGTGCAAAAGTGAAATTGAATTCAAGATCTGAAGTGTGAGAGTGCAAAAAGACAGAAAGTGTATCAAAGAGAACTTTCTATCTATCCTACTCCTATTGTTCTCTAGAAGAGCCAGCATTTCTTACAAAAAATGAAAATGATGCCTTATATAGGCTTTTTACAAAATTCAAAATGAAATTGAAATTTAAAACATATTACAATTAAAATGAAATTCCTAATCTAGCTTCTCTGTGTGCCTTTGATTGATGTCAATTGGGCTTTGCTTGCTTTGGATTTCAATGAAATGGGGTGATTTTTATTTGGCCTTGAATAAAAAATGGATTTGAAGAAGGATGGGTCCGGTTGGCTTTGGTTCAAGTTGGTTGGAGGCATGGGGCAGCTCCCAGGGGAGCGCTCCGTTCAGTTAGTGAGCGTTGCGCTCATTTGCTTTGTGTGCTTCCCTTGTGCCAAGCTCCTTGGTGTAGCACTCAGTTTGGAGTTCCAACGTAGCGCTTCTTGCCTTGTGTGTTGGTTTCCATCTTCGAGCCTTGGTGAGCGCTGCTTTTGCTAACAATATCCTTGTAGCGCTTAGTTGAAACATTCAACGTAGCGCCCTTGCTTCCTTGCTTCGCCTTGCTTAAAGTCATGAGAAAGTAAAATGTTTTAATGGAGCGCTGAAGTATTTGAGCACTGGCCTTGCTTGGTTCCCCTCTTCGAACCATGCTGGCTTCATTTTGTGATTGATTTTTGAGTCTTAAAGATGCCTTTCATTTGTACTTAAATTTCATGCCAAATATGGATTGCTATATATCGTTGAAAAGCTCTGAATGTCAGTTTTCCAACGCAACTGGAAGTGCATCAATCGGACGTGTGTAGCTCAAGTTATCGTCCTTTGAAGTAGGAATGGTCGTGCTATTTGGTGGCGCTCAAAGCGTAGCGCTCAAAGCGTAGCGTTCGTTAAGAAAATGTAGCGCTTATAGAAGGAGCGCTGCGTTCACTAACAAAACGTAGCGCTATGGGCGCTGGTTGGAGGCCAAAATTAGCGCCAGCTTCTGAGGCCCATCCTTGGAGTTCACCCCAGACTATTAGATATCGTTGGAAAACTCTGGATGTCTACTTTCCAATACAATTGAGATCACATAATTCCAAGCTCTACAGCTCAAGTTATCTGCCTTGGAAGGTGAAGAGGTCAGCTGGCCTTACTGCAGGTTGATGCCATGTTCATCTATGCACTTTCGGGGCAGTTTTCTCCCTCAGATTTAGTGTCCACCATGGGCTGCCCAATATGTGTTGAAAGCTCTAGATGTCTAATTTTTAATGCCCCTAGAATCACCTCATTTGGAGTTTTTTAGCTCGAGTTATTCTTGTTGGAGTGTAAAGAGGTTAGGGTTGCAAATCCTCTTTGCTTAACTCATAAGCCTCTTTGAGTTTGTTTCTATCTGTTTTGCCACCATGGGAGTATGATCCTTCTTTTTAGTGCTTTTATTGCTTCTTCTTATATTATTTCCTAAAAAGTTTATAAAATCAAAAGATTAAAGAAATATACCATTTAGGCACAAAAGCATTCACTTTTTAAGCACTAATCATCAATTTCTTGTATGAAAATGCATAGAAAAACATGACATGATGACATGTCATCACAAAACCAAACTTAAACCTTGCTTGTCCCCAAGCAAGAAAAGAATCATGCAATAAAGATTGACAATCCAAGGTGAGAAGAATAGCAAGTTAATGTTTATGGTAAGCTAGTTTTCTATGCATGCTACAATCACAAAAGAAATGTAAATGATTGATGCTTCTATCTGGCTCATTTTATGAAATCTTTTCCTTGTATTTCTTCCTTGAAACAAGCTTTTGATTTTCTTATTGGCTTCTTCTTTTGGTTGCTTTGCTCCATGAGTTGATAACAATGTTACAACTCTAAATGCTTTTTTTTCAAGTATTACCACTTGATACACAAGCACCACAAGCATTTAATTAGAGGGACTCTTCAAGCTCATTTGTTTCTTTTCTTTACTCTCTAATCATTGATGCTCAGAGCTTTGAGCTTTGAGGGAGTACTTTTGCACTTGAGCCTAACCTTGACTCTAAATATTTTGTTTTCAAGCTTTTTGCTTGATACATAAACACCACAAGTACTTGACAATTGCCATTGGTACTCAGAGCCTTCAGCTTTCTCATTATTTCCCTTTTTCTTTTCCTCTTTCCCTTTTTCTTTTCTTGCCTTAACTGAATTTGCTTCTTCAAGGTTTTCATGATTTTAAAAGATTTCACAAAATATACTAGATAAAAACTTCAATTAAATAAAATCTAATGCAATTGAGCAACAATCAATCATATTAGCTTTCTAATACTTGTATGCACATGCTAAGTTCTTCTTTAATTCCTTGTTTGTTTATGATCATGATACTTTACTGCTTTTGACTTTACAAAACTCGAGTTGGTAGTCATGCTGTCACAGCAAGATGTTACAAATCAAAATTCAGACTATGCTTATTCATACACACATGTAAACAGAGAAGATAAAGATAATCATGCAACTTAAAGTGCTGGAAACAAATGAGAGGAAAAGGAACTTTACAACCTTGTAATGCATATTCTCTATTGTTGTCATTTTCCTCCCATTCTTCTCCTTTCCATACCAAACTCAGAACGCTTGCTCATCCTCAAGCAACAATTAGAACAGTGGTGATGGGGCTAGGATAGATCATGAGTGTCTTACAGAATGAAATGTCAGTAATACATGTGTTTAAGCAAGCAAATTAAGAATAACCATCAAGGCACAGAGAAACAGAAACATTAAGATTGCAATCATAAGAGGGTGTGCATGATACATTGCATAAAGAATAAGTGGCACACCAAACTTAGTGTGACACTTTCACTTGAAGTTGATGCAAGTATCCAGTAAGGATTGGAAGCAAATTTTGTTACATAGCAACACCAAACTTAGAATTCAATCACATGTCAATTTTATTTGAACTAAGACTAAGCAAATGAACTGTTATTTGTTAAATACAATCACCAAGCCAAGAATCTGTCACGAATAAGTATCTCTTGGTGATGTATCAACAAAAATAGTTAATAAAAGAAAGCATTAAAAACAAGGAAATGACTAAAACAAAGAGAATGAAAAAAAATATCAAAACAAAAGAATGATAACAATGCAAAGGCAATATGATTATGCAGACAAGTGATGTTGCTGGATTCATTGCATAGAAAGTTAAGTGGCACACCAAACTTAGAAGCTTAGTGTGACACTTTCAATTTTAATTTGATGCAATTATCCAGTAAGATTGAAAACAAATTGTTGCAGGACAACACCAAATTTAGAATGTAATCATATGCCAATTTATTGAATTTAATCAAAGAAAGGAAAGAAAGCAAAGATTTGAAATGTTACCTAAGGTTAGGTTGCCTCCCAACAAGCGCTCTTTTAGTGTCATTAGCTTGACATGTTGTTCTTCACTTTCTTCCTCTTCTTCCAGTTTGTTAAGAGGAATAGCCTCAAGAGGAGAGATGAACCAGCTAGTGTCCCCTGTCTTGGCCTCTCCTCAGCAAGCTTTCTTTTGTTAATAGCTTGATTGAGCTTGCTTGCTGGATCAGGGGGAGGATTGCTTGTAGTTGACCTTCTCTTCTTCATGAATATTGTCCTTTGTAGCTTGGTCACAATCCTCTTCTCGGTGCTTTTGTTAATTGCCTTCACTTTCTTGAATCCAAGTCTTGGTGGTTGTGTGATTGTTGGAGTGTTCTCTTCATCAAGAGCTTTTTGAATTGATGGTTCAGTGAGCTCTTCCTTCCTGTAATTTTCTGCTTCAATTGAGTGTGAACTTTCTTGATTGGCTTCCTCCTCTTCTTTTACATGATCTTCCATTAAGTCTTTTGGGAGTGAAGTTTCATGTTCCTCTATCACCTCAATTAGCTTCTGTGAATATGAAGCCACAGGTTCAAACACCTCCACAACCTCCTTCTCCATTGAAGTTTCACTTGACATAGAGGCTTCCTTATGTTGCCCTTCCTCTTTCTTCTTTGCACTCAACAATTGAGCTACCATCACTTCCATGTTTGTGAGGGAGTTCTCTTATTCTTTCCAGAATTTCTTTGTCTTCTCCTCATATCTTTTGAACATGGACTCAAGCTTTGAGAATCTTTGGTTCATGGAAGTTTGTGTTGGTTGTGAGTCTTGGAAGGGATCTTGTGTTGAGGCATAAACAAGTGATGAAGAATTTTTAATTGAAGAAATGGGAGGTGAGTTTGGACAATTTTGCCTAAATGAATTGAAGGTTTGCTTAGGTGATGATGGCTCTTGATGAATACAGTATAGATCATCAAGATTCCTTTGATTTTGACTTTCCCAGCCACAACATGAGTAGTTGTTAGACTCATCAAAATCTGGATCATATTGTGTCTCTGGGAGGTGTCCCATTTTAACCGATTGTTCACATTCTTGTTGACATGTCCAAACACCATGAGGATAATGATATAAGTCATTTTGTGGTTCTGGAGAGTTTCTCATGTGCTTAGCTTGATCAATTTGTGGCTTTGGAGCAAAACTCCATAGATTGGAGTGTTCAGAATTTGCAATTTCTTGGTGATATTCCCAGCCATCATTAGAATAATGACTTGAATCATTTTCTGGTGGTGAGAAATATCACATATGATTCTCTTGCTCATCTTGTGGCTCTGAAGCATATCTCCATGGATTGGAGTGCTCAAGATCTGTAATTTCTTGGTGATATTCCCAACCACCATTAGAACAGTCAATTGATTATGGTGGGTGATATCCCAGAAAATTTGTTTGATTACAAGATGAGTTGAACTCCATTTGAATTTTGTAAAACACATCCCCAATGAAAATTGAAATTACTCATATCAGATATGAGAATTTCTTAGTGAGGCAATAACACAAACACTTTAACATCAGAAAAAGAACAAAAATAAAAAATGCTTAATCTGGACTTCTCTCCCACTTAATCATTGTTGATCTAATCACTTCCCGGCAACGGCGCCAGAAACTTGATGGGTTGGAAATCAAGATTCCAACACAAAACTCACCCGCAAGTGTAACGGGTCACATCAAGTAGTAATAACTCATAAGAGTGAGGTCGATCCCACAACGATTGATAGATCAAGCAACTTTAGTGGATGATTAGTTTAGTCAAGCTAACATTGATGGATTGGGTGAAATTGATGCTGGAGACTATAAATTACAGGGAATTTAAATTGCAGAAAGTAAATTGGATAGAAACTTAAAGAACAAGAAAAGTAAATTGTAGAAGATCTAACTTGCAGGAAGTAAATTGACAGAATCTTAAAGAGCAATGAAAGTAACTTGCATCAAATGTAAAAGGGGGCTGGGTGCTGAAAATTAAAGAAAGCAATAAATCAGAACTTAGAGCAATAGCAGAAAATTAAAATTGCTTGAAAAGTAAATTCAGATCACATTACGCTCAAATGTAAAGTTGCAGAAAGTGAATTAGCAAGGAGGCAGAGAATTTAAATTGCTTTGAAAGCAAACTCAGCTCAAAGTGTACAAAAAAAATTGCAGAAGAGAATCGTAGAGATTGAAAGTGCAAAAGTGAAATTGAATTCAAGATATGAAGTGTGAGAGTGCAAAAAGACAGAAAGTGTATCAAAGAGAACTTTCTATCTATCCTACTCCTATTGTTCTCTAGGAAGTGTGAAAGTGTGAAAAAGACAGAAAGTGTGCCCCTTCTTGCTTCACGTTAAAGCCCACGTTAACTAAGTTAACGTGGCTTCTAACGTGGCTTTTGCCAACCTTCGAGAACGTTAGTGACACTCAACATTGTCACTAACGTTCCAATGTACCCATAGGTCACACGTTAGAGTCCACGTTAACTAGATTAACGTGGCTTCTAACGTGGCCACTCTTAGCCATCCCAACGTTAGTGACAATGTTGAGTATCACTAACGTTGGCCCATCCTTCATTCCTCATCGTTAGCTTCCACGTTAACCAAGTTAATGGGGAAGTTAACGTGGCTCTTGGGGTTTGTGTGGTTGCTTCAACGTTAGTGACAATGTTGAGTGTCACTAACGTTGTCGAC
>NC_029774.3:81390607-81392121 GCF_000817695.3 Arachis duranensis | reverse complement strand
TTTTTAGAGAGAATTGGTGAGCCAAGGAATTGGGATCCAATCATGTAAGATTGCCAAGCAAGATTCAATGAATGCATTGGTTGAGGAAGAGATGAAAATGTTTTGATTCGGAGATTTCAATATCTCCTGACCCCAATGAACCCCTCTCTCTGATCTACCCCTTTCTATTTACATTCTGCAATTTCAATTCATGCAATCACCCCATCCCTTTTTAATTTTAGCACTTTAACTTCTCGCTCTTTAATTCATGCAATTTAAGATTCCGCAATTCTCATCTAAATCTTGATTCCGCTCAACTAGAACAAATTTCTAATCCGAATTGCTCATTCAACCAATCCTTGTGGGATTCGACCTCACTCTATTGTGAGTTTTTACTTGACGATAACCGGTGCACTTGCCGGAAGGAATTTTTGCCGATTGTGCAATTTCCTAAATCGTAGCTATCAAGTTTATGGCTAGTATCATGTTTATGGCGCCGTTGCCAGGGATTGGTTTTCGATTGACAATTCTCAAATTGGAAGTTAACTAGATTGAGCATTTTTCTTGTTTTGTTAATTTAGTTCAAGTTACTTGTTGAATTTTTAATTTCTGCACTCTGTTATTTGTTTTTTCTTTCTTATGCCCTTCATTTCAAGCAACTAACTCACTGACCCACTAACTATTTGAATTAATTCCTCAACTGCTCTAACCATACTCTTCCATTAACCAAGAGTATTCCACTTGTTTGTTGCTTGTGGTGTGTTCTTGTATGACAGGTAAGAGAGGAGAGACATCAACTCCTCCATATACCGAACCAGAGAGGACCCTTCATAAACTTAGAAGGGAAGCAAGAGGGAAGAGAGTACTGAGAGAAGAAGAATCTGAAGGAGAATCTGAGGACAATTTTGAGGAAGCTCTAGATCTCAACATGGATAGAGAAGTTCACAACCATGAGAGGGCTGATGGAAACAATGCCATTCCTGAGAGGAGGGTTCTTGGTTCATACATAAACCCAACCTCTGGGAATTGTGGTAGCAGCATTCAGAAACCACCCATTCAGGCCAACAATTTTGAACTCAAACCACAGCTAATATCATTGGTGGAAAACCATTGTTCATTTGGTGGGAGTGCTAATGAAGATCCAAACCAACATCTCACCAAATTCTTGAGAATTTGCGACACTGTGAAGTCCAATGGAGTCCAGGAAGATGCCTATAAACTGCTCTCGTTCCCATTTTCACTTAGGGACAAGGCAGCTAAGTGGCTGGAATCATTCCCAAGGGACAGCCTAACAACCTGGGATGAGGTGGAAAGCAAGTTTCTGGAACGTTTCTACCCCCCACAAAAGGTCAATAGACTTCGATCTGAGGTTCAGACTTTTAGACAACAAGAGGGTGAAACTCTCTACGAGGCATGGGAGAGATTCAAGGATTTGACAAGGAAATGCCCACCAGACATGTTCCCTGATTGGGTGCAATTGCACATCTTCTATGATGGACTTTCTTATGAATCAAGGAAGGCTGTAGACCATTCAT
>NC_029774.3:81388670-81389880 GCF_000817695.3 Arachis duranensis | reverse complement strand
AAGGAGCTGCCATCCAGAAGCTAGAAAATCAAATTGTGTATTTGTCTAAGCAACCCCATGGGCTAAGCGTTTCTCATGCTGCCAAGCCTATTGCAAAGGAAGAATGTAAGGCCATAACCCTCAGAAGTGGAAAAAAGCTAAAGGAGATCTCAAAGGAAACCACAGAGGATGAAGCCAAGGAAAATGTGAGGGACAAGGAACAAGGACAATCTTTTACACCGTCTGCAACAAAAGAAAAAGAAAAAGAGGTCCTGGCGCCTTATACACCCAAAGCACCATATCCTCAACGTTTGATGAAAAGTGAAAAGGATGGCCAATTCTCCAGATTCTTGGAGATTTTCAAGAAGCTTCAAATCAACATTCCTTTTGCTGAGGCAATAGAGTAAATGCCACTCTATGCAAAATTCTTGAAGGAATTAATGACCAAGAAGAGAAGCTGGAGAAATGAGGAAACTGTGTTGTTAACTGAAGAATGCAGTGCCATCATTCAACACAAATTGCCTCAGAAATTGAAGGATCCAGGCAGTTTCCAAATCCCCTGCATCATAGGAGAAGTCATGGTGGAGAAGGCCTTGTGTGACTTAGGGGCCAGTATCAATTTGATGTCTCTAACAATGATGAGAAGAATGAAGATTGAGGAAGCCAAACCAACAAGAATGGCCCTCCAATTGGCAGATCGAACTTTTAAATTCCCTCATGGGATAGTTGAGGACTTGTTGGTGAAAGTGGGAGATTTTATATTTCCTGCCGATTTTGTGGTGTTAGATATGGAGGAAGAAGCTAAGGCTTCGATAATTCTGGGAAGACCCTTCCTGGCTACTGCTGGAGCCATCATAGATTTCCAAAAGGGTGAACTCACTCTTAGATTACATGATGAGAAATTGGTGTTTAACGTATTCAAGGCAATGAGCTATCCATCAGAATCACTAAAGGAATGCATGAGAGTGGATGTAGTGGACATTGCAATACAAGAAACCTTTGAGGAAACCACAAAGGAAGTGGCAGAGGAGGAGTTCACCAAGGATATTGAAGTTAGTGACATTAAGGCTGCTGAGACAACCATGCCAAGCATGCCTGAGAAAGTGAAAGAAGAGAAGGAAGCACCAAAACCTGAGCTCAAAGCATTGCTCCCTAATCTCAAGTATGCATACTTGGGTAGTGATGAGAGCCATCCTGTTATCATTAGCTCTGCCTTGAGCCAAGAACAGGA
>NC_029774.3:81386949-81388448 GCF_000817695.3 Arachis duranensis | reverse complement strand
AGAGATCAAGAGAAAACATCATTTGTTTGTCCATATGGAGTTTTTGCTTATAGACGCATGCCCTTTGGATTGTGCAATGCACCTGCAACTTTCCAAAGGTGCATGCTGTCCATCTTTTCGGACATGATCGAAAAGTTTATTGAAGTTTTCATGGATGATTTTTCTGTGTTTGGAAATTCTTTTCCTAGTTGCCTACACCACCTTGCCTTGGTGCTTAAGAGATGCCAAGAGACCAACCTAGTATTAAATTGGGAAAAGTGTCATTTCATGGTCACAGAAGGAATAGTCCTTGGCCATAAAGTGTCTAATAGAGGCATTGAGGTGGACAAAGCTGAGGTGGAACTCATTGAAAAACTACCTCCACCGAGTAATGTCAAGGCAGTTAGGAGTTTTTTGGGACACGTTGGCTTTTACAGAAGGTTTATTAGAGACTTTTCTAAAATAGCCAAGCCTTTGAGTAACTTGCTTGTCTCTGATACACCTTTTGTATTTGATAAAAATTGCATGCTAGCCTCTGAACTTTTGAAGCAAAAACTTTCCTCTGCACCTATCATTGCCCCACCTGATTGGAACTTACCTTTTGAACTGATGTGTGATGCATCAGACCTTGCTATTGGGGCAGTGTTAGGACAAAGGAAAGACAATTTGGTACATGTGATTTATTATGCCAGTAAGGTCTTGAATGATAACCAAAGGAATTACACAACCACTGAAAAAGAACTCTTGGCAATAGTCTTTGCATTTGACAAATTTAGATCCTATCTCATTGGATCTAAAGTCATTGTCTTCACTGATCATTCAGCTTTAAAATACTTACTTGCTAAACAAGAATCCAAACCAAGACTTATTAGATGGGTTCTTTTGTTGCAGGAATTTGACATTGAAATCAAACACAAGAAGGGTGTAGAGAACAAAGTGGCAGACCATTTATCAAGGATACCATGTGAAGAAGGAAGCACATAAGGCACACATATAAATGAGTGCTTCCCTGATGAACAACTCATGGTAATTCACAAAGCACCCTGGTTTGCAGACATAGCAAACTTCAAGGCCACTGGGAGTTTGCCGTTGGAATTTAATAAGCATCAAAAGAAGAAATTAGTAAATGATGCCAAATACTTCATCTGGGACGACCCATACTTGTTCAAAAAATGTTCAGATGGCATACTCAGAAGATGCATATCAGAGGAAGAAGGAAGGGAAGTCTTATGGGACTGCCATGGCTCCACTTATGGAGGACATTTTGCAGGAGAAAGAACAGCAGCTCTTCAATCATAGGTTCAATGTTTCTTTTTATTTATTTTTTCAAATTAACTTATGAATTTTTCCCATGTTGGATGTGATTTTTTTTATTAATAATTGAGGTATTTCAGACATATGATTTTTATTTAGTTTCTTATATTCTTAGCTCTGGTTGATTAATTGGTGACTCTTGAGTTATCAAACTCATCATGATTCATAATTGTTATCTTCGCTGATTGATTTAGATTCCTATAACT
>NC_029774.3:81383355-81385931 GCF_000817695.3 Arachis duranensis | reverse complement strand
GTTTTCTGCATATGATCCAAATTGCTGCATATGGCAAGGAACTAAGTTTGGTGTTCACACACCAATCTAAGTTCAGAGGCCTACAAACATACATGCATGCTAACCAATTCTCAAAGTGCTTGGGAAACAAACAACTTCTAATAGCTTTGCAGGAAGACAATCAATCTCATGGAAGGAATATACATCATCATCAAAGAGAACACCAAGGCTAGGAAGGATGATGAACAACAAAGAAGATGCTAAAAGGTTGTATTGTCACTTAATTGCTTGTACTTTGAATTGCTGATATTGGAAGTTTGCATGCACCCCTGCTTTAAGTTTGAGTCATTGCAGTTTTTTTTGTTTGTCTGTTTGTTTAATTTCCAAATAAGTGATAGTCTAAGTGTCTGGATAAACTTCACTTTCTTAAACAAATGCTTGCCATGCTTTTTCTGTTTCCAAAAATAAAAGAAAATTTTGAACAAAAGTAACTTGGCTCAATTAGTGACAAATCAAGTAGAATTATGTGGTGGTATGCATGCTTGATTGTTTAGTCAGCTCACTGGAAATTGAGTGTAGAATTATCATTTTTGTGTAGAAGTTTGAATACTGTCTATAGATCTTGATTGAATAAATGTCTTTGGCCATGAAAAAGAAAGAAAAAGAATAGAAAAGGCCACTGAAAAAAGGCAACCAAAAAGCAAAAAAAAAAATTGAGAAAATAAGCTAGGCACCAATGGTTTGAACTTCTGAGACAAATGCCTGTGGTGTTTATGTATTAAGGATATGCTTGGATGAATAGGTTCTGAGGAGTGTTTCAACACTTGGTAACTTGGGTTAACTAACCCGGGATTATCAACCAAAAGTCCATTATCAAGAGCAACCTAGCTACAAAACATTTAGTCACACAAAGAGGTGCTGGGCACCAATGTCTCAAGAAGAAATGTGAACTAAAATGCCTGTAGTGGATATGTGTAATGCACTGATAAGAAAAAGAAAATGCCAAAGGCTTGTGCAACACGTGACACTGAGCAAACAAGGAGCAAAGGAGCAGAAAAACAAAGAAGGGAAAAATGCCAAGGACATAAGAATAACAAGAGGCCATAGTAGTGTTTAATGGATGCAATGAAAAAGTGATAATTTTACCTGATAAGAATGAAAAAGTGATGCTGCAACTTTCTGCATAAAACCCTTCTGATGAACTTCAAATGCTTGCTAATATAGCCAATGTAATTGCTTTTTCAATACCAACCCCGTATCCTTTATTATTATTATTATTATTTGTACGGATGTTTGGGTTCCGGACGAGTCGAAGATGTCTCTTAGATACGATGGGAATCAGTTTTGGTCTGGGTCCGTGATGCCAAGGCATCTTAGGCTAGTTTCACTAGCATTTTTCTGTTAGTTTTAGTTGTTTTATGCATTTTCTTGAGCTTAAAGTAACCAAGAATGGTTAAATGAACAACAAAGCAATGAACCATCCAAACAGTATGATTTTGATGCAAATTCCATGAGTTTTTAGTGATATTATTTGAATGCTATGAACGGAAGATTTCTCATGAAATTTTGCAAGACTTTGATGCAGTTGTTTGGATGATTTCAGGGAAGAAGAGGCTAGGAAAGGAAGCAACAAAATCAATAAAGGAAGCTTGAATATCACATGTGGAGTTTAAGTTCCAGTTTGAGCTTAAACTGGAACTTAAACTACCAAACCATATAATGCTGGGAAGTGGTGTTTAAGCTCCAGTTTAAGCTTAAACTGGAACTTAAACGCCAGAATCATGAAGGCTGAGAAGAGCTACAACTGTCGTTTAACCTCCAGTTTAACCTTAAACTGGAAGTTAAACGCCAGAATTGGAAATGCACCAAGGGAACCATTTCCACGTTTAAGCTCCAGTTTAACCTTAAACTGGAGCTTAAACGTGTTCGGCGTTTTTTTCACTCCAGGGTGTGCTTTCTCATTTCCACGTTTAAGCTCCAGTTTAAGGTTAAACTGGAGCTTAAACGTGTTCGACATTTCTCCTCCTGGGTTGCTTCCTTCATTCCCATGTTTAAGCTCCAGTTTAAGGTTAAACTGGAGCTTAAACGTGTTCGACATCTCACCCTTCAGGAAGCATTCCACGTTTAAGCTCTAGTTTAACCTTAAACTGGAGCTTAAACGTGTTCGACCAGCATTTCTCCTCCAGGGTTGCAATCTTCATTTCCACGTTTAAGCTTCAGTTTAACCTTAAACTGAAGCTTAAACGTGTTCGATTATTTCCCCTCCAGGATTGCTTCCTTCCATTTCCACGTTTAAGTTTCAGTTTAACCTTAAACTGAAACTTAAACTACAACTTAAACGCCACCTCTTGAAAGGGTTTCTGGGCAAAGGATATTACAGTTTAAGTTAGTATTTAAGCACAAGCATTGACTTAAACATATTCTGGTATGAAACCCAATTGAATATCATGGTTTATGGGATTGGGCCTGAAGAATTGATGAGTCTGGAATTTCAATTTGTTGAGTCATGTGTCATTACTTGATTATCACTAAATTGGCTCAATGAATGTTACAGAATTGGATCACAACCTCATCAGGATTATGGACCATAAACCCAA
>NC_029774.3:81379298-81383306 GCF_000817695.3 Arachis duranensis | reverse complement strand
GTTGTCTTGGGAAAGAAACTATCCATAATTGGAATCCTTCGGAACCTTGGGAAAGGAATGGAGGATTCATGCTAGAGAAGCTTTCTCACAGTGAATTGGATTGGGGTTTGGATGGATATTGTGACATGTAATCCTACCAAATTGTGGTTCATGAAACTGTGTGGTATAATCAGTGATCGAGCATCATTTCTTCTTATGAACATTTAAACCAAGGGATTGGGAATTTGTTTGTTTTTAGAGAGAATTGGTGAGCCAAGGGATTGGGATCCAATCATATAAGATTGCTAAGCAAAATTCAATGAATGCATTGGTTGAGGAAGAGATGAAAATGTTTTGATTCGGAGATTTCAATATCTCCTGACCCAATGAACCCCTCTCTCTGATCTACCCCTTTCTATTTACATTCTGCAATTTCAATTCATGCAATCACCCCATCCCTTTTTAATTTCAGCACTTTAACTTCTCGCTCTTTAATTCATGCAATTTAAGATTCCGCAATTCTCATCTAAATCTTGATTCCACTCAACTAGAACAAACTTCTAATCCGAATTGCTCATTCAACCAATCCTTGTGGGATTCGACCTCACTCTATTGTGAGTTTTTACTTGACGATAACCGGTGCACTTACCGGAAGGAATTTTTGCCGATTGTGCAATTTCCAAAATCGTAGCTATCAAGTTTATGGCTAGTATCAACAATGTTAAGTGTCACTAACGTTGGATCAACTTCTCTTCTCCACGTTAGAGTTCACGTTAACTTAGTTAACGTGACTCCTTAACGTGGCATTGATGGCTTTTGAGAGTGTTATTGGCAATCACTTTTCTCCTTAGCCTTGCAAGTTACTCCCATTCTTTGCTTCCTTTGTTCCTGAAATCAAGCAATAAAGTGCATCAAAGTTCTAATCCAAGTCATGGGGGATACAATATCACTTTTGTCATTAAAATTATGCAAAATCCTCATAAAATCATGTAAAATGCACAATGCATGCTTGAATCAGGATGTAAATGAATATCTACCCAAAACTAGCTTATTTCCTAAGAAAATGCATGAAACTACCTTAAAAACAGTAAAGAAAAGGTCAGTAAAACTGGCCAAAATGCCCTGACATCACAACACCAAACTTAAAGCTTGCTTGTCCCTAAGCAAGTACTGGAACAAGAGAATGATGAATGTAATCTCCAGAGAAATGAGTCATTCTTGTGGAAGTCATATTACTGATTTTATGGTGGTTTCATGCATAGCAACTTAGGTTCATTCCACTGCTGGCTTTCAGACCTTTATCATCTCCTAAAATTCTCACTTTGTTATATCCCATGAGACCTTTATTTATTGATCCTTTTATTGTTATTTCAAGGGTTGTTTATGTTCTTCAGGCTATGTGCTTTGTAAGGGGGCAACTCTTTAAGATAAGCTTTCAGCCAACACTCCCGAACCAGTTGGTTCAAGGTGCTAGGTGTTGAAACAACCCTAAGGACTTACTCCCCCAAGTCTCTCCCCCATACATACACACCACAGGCATCTGGTTCATTTATTTTCTTCCTTGAGACCTTGGTGTCCAGCACCTCTTTGGGTTACTAAGTGTTCTGTAGTGAGGGTTACTCTTGATAGTGGATTTTCAGCTGATAATCCCGGGTTAGTTAACCGAAGTTACCAAGTGATAAAGCACCCCTAAGAGCTTATTCATCCAAGTAGATCCCCCACACAGGAGCACCACAGACACATGTCTTAAGGTAAACCATTGGTGCCTAGCCTTATTGCTTATTCTTTGTCTTTTGTTTTTCACTCCCATTGTTCTTTCCCTTTTCTCTTATTAGGATCTTGTTGTTATCTTAGTCTCATGGGTATATCAAAAGTAAAGTATTCAGGATAGATAGTTGTCATCCTAACCTTGTGGTTGAACCAACTTAGCCAACTTATGATTACCCCCAAAAGATTCATGAATACACTTCCATATTATGGGCTCCACTCTGGTCTTTTAGAAACATAAACACTCATTCTCTTTTCATTTGATTTAAAAGACAAGCATACAAGTAAGTAAATGAAAGATGTAGTGACACTCCAACCAGAATCATAAACCATTTTCAATCAAAAGCTTAAAAGACAAAATTGAAAAGTGCTTAAGCTAATATGGAAGCATGTTCTATTTCATATAAGATCTTCCTTATTCAAGCATAGAGAAAAGATGGAGTAAAGAAGGAACTCCACCACCTTTTATTCATGGGGTTGTCCATGCTCTTTTTCTTGTTCTCCTTGCGTGCTCGAACTTCCATTCCCTTTGCTTCTTCCAATCAACTTCTTCCAAAACCCACCATCTTCCATCTTCTTCTTGAGTGTTTCCTTTTGCTGTTTCACCTTCCTTTCTTCTTGATCTACAAAATCTTTTTGGACCTCATCATATGTGGGGATGGCATAGTGTAGATGATGCAAATTACTAGACATGTAGTTCAACCTGGCTTGAGTATTTACGTTGAACTCATCCCTATGCAATTGCCTCCCTTCATTAAGCACATTGAACTCATTGAATGCTTTCATCTGAGCCACTGTTCTTTGATTGATTTCTTGCAAGTGCTTCTCTTGACGTTCTTGCCTCTCAGTGACTTGGTGGATGGCTTGAGTGAGCTGTGAGTACTGCTCTTGTTGCTGCTCCATGTGCTGTTTCTGCCACTGTTCTTGTTGTCTCATCCAGTTGGACTGAATGTTCAGTATTTGCTCTTGTCCCTCCATCTGTCTCATCCCCAGATCTTCAATGGCTCTTAGAAGATGATTCATATTTAAGTTGGTTGGATCATGCTGTTCTTCTTGTTGATCTTCTTCCTGATGAGCTTCTTCTTGAGGAGTTCCTTCTCTTGGTCTTCGTCCTCCTATGTGAGGTCTTCTCTGTTGTTGAGCTGCTGTGGTATATACCAGTCGCTGAACTGTCATTGACCTCCCAGGGTTTACCCAATTCGGATTACCATCCTCAAAAACTACCTTGGCCTTTTTGCACAATCAGAGAATGGTGCTAGGATACCATAGTCTGGCCCCTGATTCAAGCTTCTCAGCTGAATCTAAAATCCCCTCAGTTATGAGTTCATGCACATTGATTTCTCCACCTTGCACTAGGCAATGTACCATAATTGCTCTGTTAATATTTACTTCTGAATTATTCGCAGCTGGGAGGATGGACCTTCTCACAAGTTCAAACCACCCTTTTGCTTTCGGGCTAAGATCTCCCCTCTTGATGAACCGTGGTCTCCCATCTCCATACCTTTCCCAATCAACTGCTATAACACAGATGTCAGTAGTGATCTCAGTGAGCTCATCAATGTCTTGGCTTCTACTTATCCTTGCATGATAGCTGGGCTCATCAAAGTGTGGTGATTTCAGCTTAAGAGCCCTTGTTATGGCTCTGGGGCTGAAGTCCACCTCCTTTCCTCGTACATAGCTCGTGAAGGTGGATGCCTTAGTTTTATCCTCTCGGACCACATTTGCATAAAATTCTTTGATGAGGTTCGCATTGATCTTTCCCTCTGGATTAGTGAGCCTTTCCCATCCTCTTTGTTTGATCTTTTCCGGAATCTGTGGGCATTCGTCTTCATTGAATTGGAAGGTTAATTCGGGCAGTATCTTTTTGAGTTTTATCCGCTCAAATTCTCGTTCATGAAAAGCAGATTTGAATCTCCTCTCATCGAAGGGAACACTCTCCATTGGTTCCTTCCTCTTTTGCCTTTTAGAACTTGAGGCCGCCATGAGTGAATTTAAATGTGAAGAGGGTGTGGCACAAAGAAAAATGTAGGATTTAGAGAATGGGAAGTTGGAGACTGATTTTTGGACAGGGAAGTGGAAGGGTAGCAACTTTGAGTGTGGAAGTGGTGTGGACTAAATCTACTTATATAGAGAATTGGTGAGTGGATGGAGGGTGTGGATTGTTGGAGTTGTTGCTTGATGGACAGTTGGGGTAGTGCATGGATAAGGGACAAGGATCACCACTTTATGATGGAGATTGCTCGGTCTTCAAGGGTCTTCTCT
>NC_029774.3:81377795-81378946 GCF_000817695.3 Arachis duranensis | reverse complement strand
TGGACTTATATCCATTGGTTGGATCAATTATCTCTACATGCTCCAAGGAGAGAACTCTGTTGATGGTGAAAACCTTAGGTAACTGAGATGGCACAGTAGGGAGATTAGGGTGGATGTCTGTGAAGTAGGCTGAGATTACTTTATCCCCTGGAGAGAAATCTTCTGTAGGGATCTTCTTGTTTCGCCACCCCCTTGGTACTTTCTTCTTTGCCCCTGGTGCTGTTTTCTTATTCTTGGTGGCCTACTTTTTTGATGAGCTTTTGTTGATGTCCTCACAAGCCTCTGGTGGCTTAGGTTCTTCCAATTTTTCCTTGACTTGTGGCACTTGCTGTTTGCCTTGTCCATCAACCCAGTGAATCTCAGGATGAGCTGGCTGTGCTTCAGTGCTTGCTTCTTCCTTTAACAGCTTATCATGATGTTTGCTTGATTCTTTGTACTCTTGGTCTTCTTCTTTGAAGACATTAAAGCTAAGCTGCTCATCATGGATTCTCAGTATTAGCTCCCCTTTCTCCACATCTATGAGTGCTCTAGCAGTAGCGAGAAATGGTCTCCCCAGTATGATTGGGTGCAGGTGACTCTCTTCCATGTCCAGGATGACAAAGTCTGTTGGGAGAAAGTATTTTCCAACTTTGAGCAACACATTTTCCACCACTCCTATTGCTTGATTTTGAGTCTTGTCAGCCAATCTTATGACTACATCTGTGGGTAGTATCTCATTGATCTGCATCCTTTTCACTAGGAATAGGGACATTAAGTTGATGCTTGCTCCTAAATCGCAAAGTTCTCTATCAAAAAGTGTCTCCCCTATGGCGCAAGGGATGTGAAAACTCCCTGGGTCTCTTCTTTTTGTAGGTAGCTCAGGTTGAATCAGAGCACTACATTCTTTGTTCATCACTATAGTCTGGCCCCCCTTGAGTGAACTCTTCCTGGGAAGAAGTTCCTTCATATATTTGATGAATGCTGGCATTTGCTGAATGACCTTGATGAATGGTATGTTCACATTCAAGGATGCAAACAAGTCCAAGAACCTTGAGTATATTCTCTTTCCCACAGCACCCTTAAGCAGTTGGGGAAATGGTGCATATAGTCTCAGCAGCTCCTGTTGTGAGATTTCTGGTCCTTGATGGTCTTTCTTCTCCTTCTCTACTAAG
>NC_029774.3:81377407-81377635 GCF_000817695.3 Arachis duranensis | reverse complement strand
CAGGAAGCTATCAGTGGGTCTGGGAATCTTCTCAGATAAATATCCCACTTGGAATTCCAGCTTCTTGATTGCTTCTCCCCGATTCTTCATACTGGCTCGCACCTCCTCTTTGAACACCTTATTGTCTTGAATGACTTTGCATATGCTTTTGGTGCACGAAATTGCAATAACACTTTTGCAACTCCGCACAACTAACCAGCAAGTGTACTGGGTCGTCCAAGTAATACC
>NC_029774.3:81376569-81377203 GCF_000817695.3 Arachis duranensis | reverse complement strand
CCCCGCCTTCAGGAGATTGAAGCACGTCACAGCCACTCAGTCATTGAATCCTACTCAGAATACCACAGACAAGGTTTAGACCTTCCGGATTCTCTTGAATGCCGCCATCAGTCTAGCTTATACCACGAAGATTCCGGTTAAAGAATCCAAGAGATAACTACTTAATCTAAGGTAGAATGGAGGTGGTTGTCAGTCACACGTTCATGGTTGAGAATGATGATGATTGTCACGGATCATCACATTCATCCGGATTAAGAACAAGTATTATCTTAGAATGGAAGCAAGCATGATTGAATGAGAAACAGTAGTAATTGCATTAATCCATCAAGACACAGCAGAGCTCCTCACCCCCAACCATGGGGTTTAGAGACTCATACTGTGGAGAAACGTGTACAATGTCATAAGGTCATCAAAAAGTCGCATAAGGTACTGATACAATGTCAAAAGATCCTATAAATAGTAAACTAGTGTCCTAAGGTTTACAGAAATGAGTAATTGACAGAAAAATCCACTTCCGGGCCCACTTGGTGTGTGCTTGGGCTGAGCAATGAAGGAATTTCGTGTAGAGACCTTTTCTAGAGTTAAACGCCAGTTCTCATGCCAGTTTGGGCGTTTAACTCCAAATTTTATGCCA
>NC_029774.3:81358030-81358664 GCF_000817695.3 Arachis duranensis | reverse complement strand
GCTTGCTGTAGGTTGGTTATTCAACCACCTTTTAGCTTGATCTTTTACAGCAAATGGAAACAGTAATAGTCTGTAGACATCGTGATCAACCTCTTTATCATGTACTGTGTCAGCAATTTGTAAAAACTGTGCCAAAAACTCAGTAGGTTCTTCCTATGGAAGACCGGAATACTGGCAATTTTGCTGCACTATGATAATGAGTTGAGGATTTAGTTCAAAGCTGCTTGCTTTGATGGGAGGTGTATAGATGCTACTCCCATATGCAGCTGTAATGGGGTTAGCATATGACCCCAGAGTCCTTTTGGACTGATTGGTCCCACTTAAGTCCATAATGGACAAGAGGGAAATGATAATGATTGCAAAGAGATAATTTTTTTTTTTTTTTTTTTTTTTTTGAATTTAACGAAAAAAAAAATTTGAAATAAAACAAAATAAAATTAAGATAAAATTCGAAAATCAAAAAAAAAAGAAAATAAGATCAAAGCAAATTGAAAACTGAATCAATTAGTTAATTAAAAAGATTTTGAAAACAGCAATTAAAAAGATATGATTGGAAAATTTTTATGAAAAAGATTTGATTTTGAAAAAGAGGAAAGAGAAAAACACAAAAGACACCAAACTTAAAACTTTTAGA
>NC_029774.3:81354079-81357989 GCF_000817695.3 Arachis duranensis | reverse complement strand
TTGGTGCACGAAATTGCAATCACACTTTTGCAATCCCGCACAACTAACCAGCAAGTGTACTGGGTCGTCCAAGTAATACCTTGCGTGAGCAAGGGTCGATCCCACAGAGATTGTCGGCTTGAAGCAAGCTATGGTTATCTTGTAAATCTTAGTCAGGATATCAGAAATTATCAGGATTGATTGTGAAAAACAAAAGAACATGAAATGGTTGCTTGTTTTGCAGTAATGGAGAATAGGTTGAGGTTTTGGAGATGCTCTGTCTTTTGAATCTCTGCTTTCCTACTGTCTTCTTCTTCAAACACGCAAGTCTCCTTCCATGGCAAGCTGTATGTAGGGTTTCACCGTTGTCAATGGCTACCTCCCATCGTCTCATTGGAACGATTCCTAATGCCTGTCACGGCACGGCATTCCATCTGTCGGTTCTCAATCAGGCCGGGATAGAATCCAGTGATTCTTTTGCGTCTGTTACTAACGCCCCGCCTTCAGGAGTTTGAAGCACGTCACAGTCATTCAATCATTGAATCCTACTCAGAATACCACAGACAAGGTTTAGACCTTCCGGATTCTCTTGAATGCCGCCATCAATTCTAGCTTATACCACGAAGATTCCGATTAAAGAATCCAAGAGATAACTACTTAATCTAAGGTAGAACGGAGGTGGTTGTCAGGCACACGTTCATAGTTGAGAATGATGATGATTGTCACGGATCATCACATTCATCCGGATTAAGAACAAGTATTATCTTAGAATGGAAGCAAGCATGATTGAATGAGAAACAGTAGTAATTGCATTAATCCATCAAGACACAGCAGAGCTCCTCACCCCCAACCATGGGGTTTAGAGACTCATGCCGTGGAAAGTACACAAAGAAAACGTGTAAAGTGTCATGAGGTACAGATACAATGTCAAATGATCCTATTAATAGTAAACTAGTATCCTAGGGTGTACAGAAATGAGTAAATGACGTAAAAATCCACTTCTGGGTCCACTTGGTGTGTGCTTGGGCTGAGCAATGAAGCATTTTCGTGTAGAGACTCTTCTTGGAGTTAAACGCCAGCTTTGGTGCCAGTTTGGGCGTTTAACTCCCATCCTTGTGCCAGTTCCGGCGTTTAACGCTGGAATTTCTGTAGGTGACTTTGAGCGCCGGTTTGGGCCATCAAATCTTGGGCAAAGTATGGACTATTATATATTGCTGGAAAGCCCAGGATGTCTACTTTCCAATGCCGTTGAAAGCGCGCCAATTGGGCTTCTGTAGCTCCAGAAAATCCGCTTCGAGTGCAGGGAGGTCAGAATCCAACAGCATCTGCAGTCCTTTTTGGTCTCGGAATCAGATTTTTGCTCAGGACCCTCAATTTCAGCCAGAAAATACCTGAAATCACAGAAAAATACACAAACTCATAGTAAAGTCCAGAAAAGTGAATTTTAACTAAAAACTAATAAAAATATACTAAAAACTAACTAAATCATACTAAAAACATACTTAAAACAATGCCAAAAAGCATACAAATTATCCGCTCATCAGCTTTCAAGGAGGGTTTCTATCTTTGAGATTCTGTCATCAAATGATGGTAGGTTGGGATTAGGGGTAGATGGATGAGATGTGTTGATGTGGGGGTGTTGATATATCCTCTGTGTGAATTGTTGATGAGCTGCATTGTTGTTGGAGTTGTAACGTCTTTGGTCTTGGCTTTGCTCTTGCTGATTCCCCCACCCAAAGTGTGGGTGGTTCCTCCATCTAGAGTTGTATCTCTTGGAGTATGGATCATGGTTCTGTCTAGGTGAATTCCCAATGTAGTTGGCTTGCTCAAGGTCCTTTTCTTCAACTTCTTCTTGGGTTGTTGATGAGGTGGTGATTACTGCCACTTGGTTCCTCTCCATCTTCTTGGTGAGGTGAGCTAACTGCTTGGTAATGAGCTTGTTCTGAGCCAGCA
Organism: Arachis duranensis; assembly: GCF_000817695.3. Classification (NCBI taxonomy): domain Eukaryota; kingdom Viridiplantae; phylum Streptophyta; class Magnoliopsida; order Fabales; family Fabaceae; genus Arachis; species Arachis duranensis. Next base: position 81,356,057 of record NC_029774.3, on the reverse strand, counting down.
GAGCATCTACATTGTTTAGCTCCATTACCCCTCTAGTGTTCCCTCTTTCGGAAGCATAGAAGTAGTCATTCTCAGCTACATTTTCAATGACATCTATGGCTTCCTCAATGGTCTTCTTCTTGTTCAAAGAACCTCCAGATGAATGGTCTACGGCCTTCTTTAATTCATATGACAGTCCTTCATAGAAGATGTGCAGCTGCACCCATTCATTAAACATATTTGGTGGACACCTTCTTGTTAGGTCTTTGAACCTTTCCCAAGCTTCATAAAGTGTCTCCCCATCCTGTTGTCTGAACGTCTGTACTTCAGTTCTCAGCCTATTGATCCTTTGTGGGGGGTAAAACCTTGCCAAAAACTTATTCACTACCTCCTCCCAATTTGCCAGGCTTTTTTTGGGAAGGATTCGAGCCATTTGAATGCCTTGTCCCTGAGTGAGAAAGGGAACAAGAGCAGCCTATAGACATCCTGGTGGACTCCATTGGACTTCACTGTGTCACAAATCCTCAAGAAGATGGTCAAGTGTTGATTCGGATCTTCTTGAGCACCTCCTCCAAATGAGCAATTATTCTGCACAAGAGTGATGAGCTGAGGTTTTAGCTCGAAATTGTCGGCATGGATGGTTGGCTTTTGGATGCTACTTCTGCAGTTCCCTGGGTTTGGGTTGATATAAGAGCCCAAGACTCTTCTATCTTCCCCACCAGGATTTGCTCTACCTCCTCCACCATGGTTGTGAACCTCTTCCTCACGATGGTCTTCCTTGGTTGTTTCAAAGTATTCTTCAAAGTGTTCTTCCTCTTCTTCAGCACCAACCACATGTTTTTCTTTTGCCTCCCTTCTTAATCTCAAGAAGGTCCTCTCAGGTTCAGAATCAAAGGAAGTTGAAGCCCCGCCTCTTCTCCCTGTCATACAACTAACAAAGTACAAGCAAAGAAAAGAAATGCAGAGAGTATTTCGTTAGTATTACTGTTAGTGTCAGTGATGCATTATATCAAAACGTTAGTGGGGTTAGTGAACTGAATAGTAAATAATAAAGAAAAACTAAGAAACAGGGGAGGGGAGAAATTAACTAAGACAGAAAGCAAATTACTTAAATAGAAAATTAAATCAAACAAAACAAAAATGCTCAATCTAGTGATCCTCTAATGTAATCATTGTCGATGCACAATCAATCCCCGGCAACGGTGCCATAAACTTGATCAGGGGAAAACTTGTCTCTCAACAAATCTCCATTTGGCAAGTGTACCGAATTTGTCGTCAAGTAAAAACTCACAATAGAGTGAGGTCGAATCCCACAGGGATTGATTGATCAAGCAACTTTAATTAGAGGAATGTTCTAGTTGAGCGAATCCATGAATAGAGTTGATACTTGCAGAAAATAAAATGGCGGGAAAGTAAATGACTGAAAGTAAATTGCAAAATTGTAATTGGGAATGGGGGAATTGCTCAAAAAAGTAAATTGCAGAAATTAAAGAGAATGGGTAAGATCAGAAATGGGGAGTTCATTGGGCTCAGGAGATGTTGCATTCTCCGGATCAATTTCATTCTCATCTCTTCCTCAATCAATGCACTCATTGATCTCCTTGGCAATCTTAAGTGATTGAACAACAATTTCTTGTGGTTCAATCTCTCAAATCTTGATCAATAGCCAATTCCTTCATCAATTGCTCATGAGAAGAGATGAAGTATGGTCATGATTATACCACATGCATTTCCAAATCAAGTGTTGAGAGGGTTATAGCCACATACCCATCCACACCCAATTTAGTCCAGCATGAGAAAGCATTTCTAGCTGATCTCTTCATTCCTCTTTCAAGGTTCCGAAGAGATCCAAGTTTGAATAGCTTCTTTTCCAAGATAACTATCCAATTGGATGAAGATCGAAAGCTTTCAAGTAAAATCAAGAGGAAAGATAGAAGAAGAATAATGAAAACTAGTATTGATCCATCAAATTACAACAGAGCTCCCTAACCCAATGAAA
>NC_029774.3:81344875-81353670 GCF_000817695.3 Arachis duranensis | reverse complement strand
TTCCAATGTGCCCATAGGTCACACGTTAGAGTCCACGTTAACTAGGTTAACGTGGCTTCTAACGTGGCCACTCTTAGCCATCCCAACGTTAGTGACAATGTTGAATGTCACTAACGTTGGCCTATCCTTCATTCCTCATTGTTAGCTTCCATGTTAACCAAGTTAACGGGGAAGTTAACGTGGCTCTTGGGGGTTGTGTGGTTGCTTCAACGTTAGTGACAATGTTGAGTGTCACTAACGTTGGCTTCTCTTCCCCCTTTAACGTTAGAGGCCACGTTAACTAGGTTAAACTAGGTTAACGTGGCTCCTAACGTGGCCATTTGTGAGCAATTCCCAACGTTAGTGACAATGTTAAGTGTCACTAACGTTGGCTCAACTTCTCTTCTCCACGTTAGAGTTCACGTTAACTTAGTTAACGTGACTCCTTAACGTGGCATTGATGGCTTTTGAGAGTGTTATTGGCAATCACTTTTCTCCTTAGCCTTGCAAGTTACTCCCATTCTTTGCTTCCTTTGTTCCTGAAATCAAGCAATAAAGTGCATCAAAGTTTTAATCCAAGTCATGGGGGATGCAATATCACTTTTGTCATTAAAATCATGCAAAATCCTCATGAAATCATGTAAAATGCACAATGCATGCTTGAATCAGGATGTAAATGAATATCTACCCAAAACTAGCTTATTTCCTAAGATAATGAATGAAACTACCTTAAAAACAGTAAAGAAAAGGTCAGTAAAACTGGCCAAAATGCCCTGGCATCAAAGAGCCAGTCTTTCTTACAAAAAATGAAAATGATGCCTTATATAGGCTTTTTACAAAATTCAAAATGAAATTGAAATTTAAAACAAATTACAATTAAAAAAAATTCCTAATCTAGCTTCTTTGTGTGCCTTTGATTGATGTCAATATGGCTTTTCTTGCTTTGGATTTCAATGAAATGGGGTGATTTTTATTTGGCCTTGAATAAAAAATGGATTTGAAGAAGGATGGGTCCAGTTGGCTTTGGTTCAAGTTGGTTGGAAGCATGGGGCAGCTCCCAGGGGAGCACTCCGTTGAGTTAGTGAGCGTTGCTCTCACTTGCCTTGAGTGATCCCTTGTGCCAAGCTCCTTGGTGTAGTGCTCAGTTTGGAGTTCCAACGTAGCGCTCCTTGCCTTGTGTGTTGGTTTCCATCTTCGAGCCTTGGTGAGCACTGCTTTTGCTAACAATATCCTTGTAGCGCTTAGTTGAAACATTCAACATAGCGCCCTTGCTTCCTTGCTTCGCCTTGCTTAAAGTCACGAGAAAGTAAAATGTTTTAATGGAGCGCTGAAGTATTTAAGCACTGGCCTTGCTTGGTTCCCCTCTTCGAACCATGCTGGCTTCATTTTGTGATTGATTTTTGCGTCTTAAAGATGCCTTTCATTTGTGCTTAAATTTCATGCCAAATATGGATTGCTATATATCGTTGAAAAGCTCTGAATGTCAGTTTTCCAACGCAACTAGAAGTGCATCAATCGGACGTGTGTAGCTCAAGTTATGGTCCTTTGAAGAAACGCATGGTTGTGATGTTTGGTGGCGCTCAAAGCGTAGCGTTCGTTAAGAAAATGTAGCGCTTATAGAAGGAGCGCTGCGTTCACTAACAAAACGTAGCGCTATGGGCGCTGGTTGGAGGCCAAAATTAGCGCCAGCTTCTGAGGCCCATCCTTGGGGTTCACCCCAGACTATTATATATCGTTGGAAAGCTCTGGATGTCTACTTTCCAATACAATTAAGATCGCATAATTCTACGCTCTACAGCTCAAGTTATCTGCCTTGGAAGGTGAAGAGGTCAGCTGGCCTTACTGTAGGTTGATACCATGTTCATCTATGCACTATCGGGGCAGTTTTCTCCCTTAGATTTAGTGTCCACCATGGGCTGCCCTATATGTGTTGAAAGCTCTAGATGTCTAATTTTTAATGCCCTTAGAATCACCTCATTTGGAGTTTTTTAGCTCGAGTTATTCTTGTTGGAGTGTAAAGAGGTCAGGGTTGCAAATCCTCTTTGCTTAACTCATAAGCCTCTTTGAGTTTGTTTCCAACTCTTTTGCCACCATGGGAGTATGATCCTTCTTTTTAGTGCTTTTATTGCTTCTTCTTATATTATTCCCTAAAAAGTTTATAAAATCAAAAGATTAAAGAAATATACCATTTAGGCACAAAAGCATTCACTGTTTAAGCACTAATCATCAATTTCTTATATGAAAATGCATAGAAAAACATGACATGATGACATGTCATCACAAAACCAAACTTAAACCTTGCTTGTCCCCAAGCAAGAAAAGAATCATGCAATAAAGATTGACAATCCAAGGTGAGAAGAATAGCAAGTTAATGTTCATGGTAAGCTAGTTTTCTATGCATGCTACAATCACAAAAGAAATGTAAATGATTGATGCTTCTATCTGGCTCATTTTATGAAATTTTTTCCTTATATTTCTTCCTTGAAACAAGCTTTTGATTTTCTTATTAGCTTCTCCTTTCGGTTGCTTTGCTCCATGAGTTGATAACAATGTTACAACTCTAAATGCTTTTTTTCAAGTATTACCACTTGATACACAAGCACCACAAGCATTTAATTAGAGGGACTCTTCAAGCTCATTTGTTTCTTTTCTTTACTCTCTAATCATTGATGCTCAGAGCTTTGAGCTTTGAGGGAGTACTTTTGCACTTGAGCCTAACCTTGACTCTAAATATTTTGTTTTCAAGCTTTTTGCTTGATACATAAACACCACAAGTACTTGACAATTGCCATTGGTACTCAGAGCCTTCAGCTTTCTCATTATTTCCCTTTTTCTTTTCCTGCCTTAACTGAATTTGCTTCTTCAAGGTTTTCATGATTTTAAAATATTTCACAAAATATACTAGATGAAAACTTCAATTAAATAAAATCTAATGCAATTGAGCAACAATCAATCATACTAGCTTTCAAATACTTGTATGCACATGCTAAGTTCTTCTTTAATTCCTTGTTTGTTTATGATCATGATACTTTACTGCTTTGGACTTTACAAAACTCGAGTTGGTAGTCATGCTGTCACAGCAAGATGTTACAAATCAAAATTCAGACTATGCTTATTCATACACACATGTAAACAGAGAAGATAAAGATAATCATGCAACTTAAAGTGCTGGAAACAAATGAGAGGAAAAAGAACTTTACAACCTTGTAATGCATATTCTCTATTTTTGTCATTTTCCTCCCATTCTTCTCCTTTCCATACCAAACTCAGAACGCTTGCTCATCCTCAAGCAACAATTAGAACATTGGTGATGGGGCTAGGATAGATCATGAGTGTCTTACACAATGAAATGTCAGTAATACATGTGTTTAAGCAAGCAAAATTAAGAATAACCATCAAGGCACAGAGAAACAGAAACATTAAGATTACAATCATAAGAGGGTGTGCATGATACATTGCATAAAGAATAAGTGGCACACCAAACTTAGTGTGACACTTTTACTTGAAGTTGATGCAAGTATCCAGTAACGATTGGAAGCAAATTTTGTTGCATAGCAACACCAAACTTAGAATTCAATCACATGTCAATTTTATTTGAACTAAGACTAAGCAAATGAACTGTTATTTGTTAAATACAATCACCAAGCCAAGAATCTATCACGAATAAGTATCTCTTGGTGATGTATCAACAAAAATAGTCAATAAAAGAAAGCATTAAAAACAAGGAAATGACTAAAACAAAGAGAATGAAAAAAAATATCAAAACAAAAGAATGATAACAATGCAAAGGCAATATGATTATGCAGACAAGTGATGTTGCTGGATTCATTGCATAGAAAGTTAAGTGGCACACCAAACTTAGAAGCTTAGTGTGACACTTTCAAATTTAATTCGATCCAATTATCCAGTAAGATTGAACAAATTGTTGCAGGGCAACACCAAACTTAGAATGTAATCATATGCCAATTTATTGAATTTAATCAAAGAAAGGAAAGAAAGCAAAGATTTGAAATGTTACCTAAGGTTAGGTTGCCTCCCAACAAGCGCTCTTTTAGTGTCATTAGCTTGACATGTTGTTCTTCACTTTCTTCCTCTTCTTCCAGTTTGTTAAGAGGAATGGCCTCAAGGGGAGAGATGAACCAGCTAGTGTCCCCTGTCTTGGCCTCTCCTCAGCAAGCTTTCTTTTGTTAATGGCTTGATTGAGCTTGATTGCTGGATCAGGGGGAGGATTGCTTGTAGTTGACCTTCTCTTCTTCATGAATATTGTCCTTTGTAGCTTGGTCACAATCCTCTTCTCGGTGCTTTTGTTAATTGCCTTCACTTTCTTGAATCCAAGTCTTGGTGGTTGTGTGATTGTTGGAGTGTTCTCTTCATCAAGAGCTTTTTGAATTGATGGTTCAGTGAGCTCTTCCTTCCTGTAATTTTCTGCTTCAATTGAGTGTGAACTTTCTTGATTGGCTTCCTCCTCTTCTTTTACATGATCTTTCATTAAGTCTTTTGGGAGTGAAGTTTCATGTTCCTCTATCACCTCAATTAGCTTCTGTGAATATGAAGCCACAGGTTCAAACACCTCCACAACCTCCTTCTCCATTGAAGTTTCACTTGACATAGAGGCTTCCTTATGTTGCCCTTCCTCTTTCTTCTTTGCACTCAACAATTGAGCTACCAGCACTTCCATGTTTGTGAGGGAGTTCTCTTATTCTTTCCAGAATTTCTTTGTCTTCTCCTCATATCTTTTGAACATGGACTCAAGCTTTGAGAATCTTTGGTTCATGGAAGTTTGTGTTGGTTGTGAGTCTTGGAAGGGATCTTGTGTTGAGGCACAGTCAAGTGATGAAGAATTTTTAATTGAAGAAATGGGAGGTGAGTTTGGACAATTTTGCCTAAATGAATTGAAGGTTTGCTTAAGTAATGATGGCTCTTGATGAATACAGTATAGATCATCAAGATTCCTTTGATTTTGACTTTCCCAGCCACAACATGAGTGGTTGTTAGACTCATCAAAATCTGGATCATATTGTGTCTCTGGGAGGTGTCCCATTTTAACCGATTGTTCACAATCTTGTTGACATGTCCAAACACCATGAGGATAATGATATAAGTCATTTTGTGGTTCTGGAGAGTATCTCATGTGCTTAGCTTGATCAATTTGTGGCTTTGGAGCAAAACTCCATTGATTGGAGTGTTCAGAATTTGCAATTTCTTGGTGATATTCCCAGCCATCATTAGAATAATGACTTGAATCAATTTGTGGTGGTGAGAAATATCCCATATGATTCTCTTGCTCATCTTGTGGCTCTGAAGCATATCTCCGTGGATTGGAGTGCTCAGGATCTGTAATTTCTTGGTGATATTCCCAACCACCATTAGAACAGTCAATTGATTATGGTGGGTGATATCCCAGAAAGTTTGTTTGATTACAAGATGAGTTGAACTCCATTTGAATTTTGTAAAACACATCCCCAATGAAAATTGAAATTACTCATATCAGATATGAGAATTTCTTAGTGAGGCAATAACACAAACACTTTAACATCATAAAAAGAACAAAAACAAAAAATGCTTAATCTAGACTTCTCACCCACTTAATCATTGTTGATCTAATCACTTCCCGGCAACGGCGCCAAAAACTTGATGGGTTGGAAATCAAGATTCCAACACAAAACTCACCCGCAAGTGTAACGGGTCACATCAAGTAGTAATAACTCATAAGAGTGAGGTCGATCCCACAGCGATTGATAGATCAAGCAACTTTAGTGGATGATTAGTTTAGTCAAGCTAACATTGATGGATTGGGTGAAATTGATGCTGCAGAATATAAATTACAGGGAATTTAAATTGCAGAAAGTAAATTAGACAGAAACTTAAAGAACAAGAAAAGTAAATTGTAGAAGATCTAACTTGCAGGAAGTAAATTGACAGAATCTTAAAGAGCAATGAAAGTAACTTGCATCAAATGTAAAAGGGGGCTGGGTGCTGAAAATTAAAGAAAGCAATAAATCAAAACTTAGAGCAATAGCAGAAAATTAAAATTGCTTGAAAAGTAAATTCAGATCACATTACGCTCAATATAAAGTTGCAGAAAGTGAATTAGCAAGGAGGCAGAGAATTTAAATTGCTTTGAAAGCAAACTCAGCTCAAAGTGTAGAAAAAAAATTGCAGAAGAGAATCGTAGAGATTGAAAGTGCAAAAGTGAAATTGAATTCAAGATATGAAGTGTGAGAGTGCAGAAAGACAGAAAGTGTATCAAAGAGAACTTTCTATCTATCCTACTCCTATTGTTCTCTAGAAGAAGCCAGTCTTTCTTACAAAAAATGAAAATGATGCCTTATATAGGCTTTTTACAAAATTCAAAATGAAATTGATATTTAAAACAAATTACAATTAAAATAAAATTCCTAATCTAGCTTTTTTGTGTGCCTTTGATTGATGTCAATTGGGCTTTTCTTGCTTTGGATTTCAATGAAATGGGGTGATTTTTATTTGGCCTTGAATAAAAAAATGGATTTGAAGAAGGATGGGTCAGGTTGGCTTTGGTTCAAGTTGGTTGGAAGCATGGGGCAGCTCCCAGGGGGGCGCTCCGTTGAGTTAGTGAGCGTTGCTCTCACTTGCCTTGAGTGATCCCTTGTGCCAAGCTCCTTGGTGTAGCGCTCAGTTTGGAGTTGCAACGTAGCGCTCCTTGCCTTGTGTGTTCGTTTCCATCTTCGAGACTTGGTGAGCGCTGCTTTTGCTAACAATTTCCTTGTAGCGCTCAGTTGAAACATTCAACGTAGTGCCCTTGCTTCCTTGCTTAGCCTTGCTTAAAGTCACGAGAAAGTGAAACATTTTAATGGAGTGCTGAAGTATTTAAGCGCTGGCATTGCTTGGTTCCCCTCTTCGAACCTTGCTGGCTTCATTTTGTGATTGATTTTTTGGCCTTAAAGATGCCTTTTACTTGTGCTTCAAGTTCATGCCAATTATGGACTGCTATATATCATTAAAAAGCTCTAAATGTCAGCTTTTCAACGCAACTGGAAGCACATCAATCGAACATCTTTAACTCAAGTTATGGTCCTTTAAAGAAGGCATGGTCGTGCTGTTTGGTGGCGCTCAAAGCATAGCGTTCGTTAAGAAAACGTAGCGCTTATAGAAGGAGCGCTGCGTTCACTAACAAAACGTAGCGCTGGTTGGAGGCCAAACTTAGCGCCAGCTTCTGAGGCCCATCCTTGAGGTTAATCCCATACTATTATACATCGTTGGAAAGCTATGGATGTCTACTTTTCAATTAGTTTAAAAGCGTATCATTCCAAGCTTTACAGCTCAAGTTATCCTCCTTGGAAGGTGAAGAGGTCAGCTGGCCTTACTACAGGTTGATACCATGTTCATCTATGCACTTTCGGGGCAGTTTTCTCCCTCAGATTTAATGTCCACCATGCAGTGCCATATATGCTTGGAATGCTCTCGATGTCTACCTTCCAATGCCACTAGAATCAACTCATTTGGAATTTTGTAGCTCGAGTTATTCTTGTTCGAGTGTAAAGAGGTCAGGGTTGCTAATCCTCTTTGCTTAACTCATAAGCCTCTTTGAGTTTGTTTCCAGCTCTTTTGCCACCATGGGAGTGATGCCAAGGCATCTTAGGCTAGTTTCACTAGCATTTTTCTGTTAGTTTTAGTTGTTTTATGCATTTTCTTGAGCTTAAAGTAACCAAGAATGGTTAAATGAACAACAAGCAATGAATCATCCAAACATTATGATTTTGATGCAAAATCCATGAGTTTTTAGTGTTATTACTTGAATGCTATGAATGGATGATTTCTCATGAAATTTTGCAAGACTTTGATGCAATTGTTTGGATGATTTCAGGGAAGAAGAGGCTAGGCAAGGAAGCAACAAAAATCAATAAAGGAAGTTTAAGAATCAAATGGGACGTTTAAGCTCCAGTTTAAGGTTAAACTGGAGCTTAAACGCCAAAATAATGAGAAGAAAGGAAATGCTGTAACTGGCGTTTAACCTCCAGTTTGACCTCAAACTGGAGGTTAAACGTGTTCGATGGCTTTTCTCCTCCAGGGTGTTTTCTTCATTTCCAAGATGTTTAACCTCCAGTTTAACCTCAAACTGGAGGTTAAACGTGGTCGACCCAAATTGCCTCCAGGGTGTGCTTTCTTCATTTCCAAGTTTAACCTCCAGTTTAACCTTAAACTGGAGGTTAAACGTGCTCGACAATGCACACCCCTGGGTTGCTTTCTTCCAATTCCACGTTTAAGTTTTAGTTTGACCTTAAACTAAAACTTAAACTTCAACTCAAACACCACCAATTGAAAAGGTTTCTGGGCCAATTTTATTGAAGTTTAAGTTAGCAATTGAGCACAAATATTAACTTAAACTTATTATGGCATGAAACCCAATTGAATATCATGGTTTATGGGATTGGGCCTGAAGAATTGATGAGTCTGGAACTTCAAATTGTTGAGTCTTGTGTCATTACTTGTTTATCGCTAAGTTTGCTCAATGAATGTTACAGAATTGGATCACAGCCTCATCAAGATTATGGACCATAAGCCTAAAGCAAAAGGAAATCAAGGAAAGGCCTCAAAGCCCAAGAAACACAACAGAAGCTCAATTTAGAAAATGTATAAATAGGATAGAATTGAAGTTAGTTAGCACTTTTGACACTTTAGCATTTTTTCATATTGTGTAATTGAATTCTGAGCTATGACTCACTAAACCCCTTTCATTGGGTTAGGGAGCTCTATTGTAATTCAATGGATCAATAATAGTTTTATCTTCTTCTTCAATCTTTTCTCTTGAATTTTGTTAGAAAGCTTCTCGATCTAAG
>NC_029774.3:81344037-81344641 GCF_000817695.3 Arachis duranensis | reverse complement strand
ATCATCTCTTCTTATGAACATTTAAACCAAGGGATTGGGAATTTGTTTGTTTTTAGAGAGAATTGGTGAGCCAAGGAATTGGGATCCAATCATATAAGATTGCCAAGCAAGATTCAATGAATGCATTGGTTGAGGAAGAGATGAGAATGTTTTGATTCGGAGATTTCAATATCTCCTGACCCCAATGAACCCATCTCTCTGATCTATCCTTTTCTATTTACATTCTGCAATTTCAATTCATGCAATCACCCCCAGCCCATTTAATTTCATCAATTTACCTTCTCGCACTTTAATTCTCGCAATTTAAGTTTATGCAATTTCAATTCCTTGCAATTTACGTTTCCTGCCACATTTATTTTATGCAATTCACACCCAATTCTTGATTCCGCTCAACTAATCAAACTTCTAATTCGAATTGCTCATTCAACCAATCCTTGTGGGATTCGACCTCACTCTATTGTGAGTTTTTACTTGACGATAACCGGTGCACTTGCCGGAAGGAATTTTGCCGTTTGTGCAATTTCCTAAATCGTAGCTATCAAGTTATGGCTAGATCAAGTTTATGGCGCCGTTGCCGGGGATTGGTTTTCGATTGACAATTCTC
>NC_029774.3:81335657-81340910 GCF_000817695.3 Arachis duranensis | reverse complement strand
TTAATTTCCCTTGCTTAAATTCTGAATTCCCAGTCCTCAACTCCCTTTTTCCATTCAAGAAATTTATATTTCTTGCACTTTAAGTTACTGCAATTTACATTTCTTGCACTTTAAGTTTCAGTCATTTAATTTCTTGTTCTTTAAGATTCAGCACCTTTACTTTCAGTTCTCTTTAATTTCTGCAATTCATCCCTCTCCCTTTACATTTCCTGCTATTTACTTACTGTTGGATACAAAATCACTCAATCAATACTTGATTCGCTTGACTAAATCAACCACTGAACTAAAATTGCTCAATCCTTCAATCCCTGTGGGATTGACCTCACTCCCGTGAGTTTTATTACTTGATGCGACCCGGTACACTTGCCGATGAGTTTTGTGTTGGATCGTTTTCCACACATCAGTGTGAAGCAGGCATGCCACTTGAAACAAACGCCACAAAAATGTATTGGCATGGCACGCCAGAAGCTGGGCGTGGCACGCTAGAACAACATTCCAGAGAGAAAAATTGAAGACCATCAGAGGGGAGTGGCATGCCAGGAGAAGGGCGTGGCACGCGAACTCGTTACTCGAAGAGCCATCACTATGGCGTGCCACTTTGTGTCGAAGGCGTGGCATGCCAGCCCCAGAGTTCACTTGGGCGTGCCACTTGAGTACCAAGGCATGGCACGCCAAGCTTATAAGACCCACAATTGAATGGGCGTGCCACTTGAGCAACAAGGCGTGGCACGCCAGTGAACAAGGAGACAATGCAAAAGCTGGGCGTGCCACTTGGTATCGAAGGCGTGGCACACCAGCTCAAGAACTCCCATTAAGGCGTGCCACTTGAGTAATGAGGTGTGGCACGCCAACACCTAAGGAGGCCAAATAAAGCTGGGCGTGCCACTTGGTATCAAAAGTGTGGCACGCCAGCTTAATTATCTCACTTTGGCGTGCCACTTGAACATCCAGGCGTGGCACGCCAACATCTGGGACCATGGCAACTGAAGGGCGTGACACGTCGGTCTCAGGGCGTGACACGCCAGTCTCATGGCGTGACACGCTGGTAGTGTTTTTCAGAGGAGGAATTAAAGGGCCAGTGAACTCAGGCGTGCCACTTGGGAGATGAGGCGTGGCACGCCAGCAAGGAGATGAAACAAATAAAGGGCGTGGCACGCTAGTCTCATGGCGTGGCATGCTGGTAGTATTTTCCAGAGAGGAAGAAGAGGAGCCAATGAACTCAGGTGTGCCACTTGGATGACGAGGCATGGCACGCCGGCAAGGGGGTGAAGCTTTAAGAAGGGCGTGGCACGCCAGACCCTGGGCGTCCCACGCTGGTACAAATCTCTATAAGCATAGAGATAAGAGAAGTGACCTTGGGCGTGCCACTTTGGTTCGAAAGCGTGGTATGCCAGGTTGCTTTGCCCTTTAAAATGTCTTTGGCGTACCACTTTGGTTCTAAGGCGTGGCACGCCAGGCTACTTTGCCCTTTAAAATGTCCTGGGCGTGCCACTTAGGCTCGAAGGCGTGGCACGCCAGGGGTGAAACAGAGGACAGCGTGCCACTTGAATGAAGAAGCGTGGCACACCGAATCAGAAACAGAAGGAGCGTGACACGCCAGAGACACTCCAGCTGAAAGATCATGTATGTTGAGTTTCTTTTCCCTCCAAATTGTAATTTTATTTTCACTTTTGTAATTTTCTTTTATTTTCTAAATCTAGGAGTAGTATAAATACCCTTGGAAGTATTAGAAAAGGGGTAAGCACGTTACAGAGTTTAGTTTTGGGGATTTCACTTTTAGTTTTCACACTTCATCTCTTCCATCTTTTGTACTCTCTCTCTGAGCTATGAGTAGCTAAATTCCCTATCATTGAGAGAGGGAGCTCTATTGTACTTGATGGATTAATGATAGTGAATTTCTTCTTCTTTTCATCTTCTCTTTTATTTGCTATGAGGAATTTTGATTTTCATGCTTAGTGTTCAATTAACTTGGAAAAGATATTAAATGCAAAATGGGTTTCATGGGAACCTTGGAAAAGGAAACATGAAACCATGCTAGAAATCCCTTCTCACACTTTAGAAGAATCTGGGTTTTGGTGTTTGGATATGGTGACATATGATGAGCGGATAATTTATATGCTTTTTGGCATTGTTTTTAAATAGTTTTTAGTATAATCTAGCTACTTTTAGGGATGTTTTCATTAGTTTTTATGCTAAATTCACATTTCGGGACTTTACTATGAGTTTGTGTGTTTTTCTGTGATTTCAGGTATTTTCTGGCTGAAATTGAGGGACCTGAGCAAAGCTCTGATAAAAGGCTGACAAAGAACTGCTGATGCTGTTGGATTCTAACCTCCCTGCACTCGAAATGGATTTTCTGGAGCTACAAAACTCCAAATGGCGCGATCTCAACGGCGTTGGAAAGTCGACATCCAGAGCTTTTTAGCAAAATATAATGGTTTATACTTTATTTGAGATTCGACGACGTAAACTGGCGCTCAACGCCAATTCCATGATGCATTCTGGAGTCAAACGCCAGAAACACGTCACGAACCAGAGTTGAACACCAAAAATACGTTACAACTTGGCGTTCAACTCCAATAGAAGCCTCAGCTCGTGTAAAGCTCAAGCTCAGCCCAAGCACACACCAAGTGGGCCCCGGAAGTGGATTTCTGCATCAATTACTTATTTTTGTAAACCCTAGTAGCTAGTCTAGTATAAATAAGATATTTTACTATTGTATTAGATATCTTTGGTCTCAGTTTTATTTTATTATTCATCTTAGGAGACTATTGATCACGTTTTGGGGGGGCTGGCCATTCGGCCATGCCTAAACCTTCATCACTTATGTATTTTCAATGGTGGAGTTTCTACACACCATAGATTAAGGGTGTGGAGCTCTGCTGTACCTCAAGTTTCAATGCAGTTACTACTATTTTCTGTTTAATTCCGCTTGTTCTTATTCTAAGATATTCGTTGCACTTCAACATGATGAATGTGATGATCTATGACACTCATCATCATTCTCACCTATGAATGCGTGACTGACAACCACTTCCGTTCTACCTCAGACCGGGCACATAACTCTTGGATTCCTTAATCAGAATCTTCGTGGTATAAGCTATATTGATGGCGGTATTCATGAGAATCCAGAAATTCTAAACCTTGTCTGTGGTATTTCGAGTAAGATTCAGGGATTGAATAACTGTGATGAGCTTCAAACTCGCAATTGTTGGGCGTGATGACAAATGCAGAAGAATCAAGGGATTCTATTCCAACATGATCGAGAACCGACAGATGATTAGCCGTGCCGTGACAGAGCATTTGGACCTTTTTCACTGAGAGGATGGGATGTAGCCATTGACAACGATGATGCCCTACATACAGCTTGCCATGGAAAGGAATAAGAAGGATTGAAGGAATGCAGTAGGAAAGCAGAGATGCAAAAGGGACAAGCATCTCCAGACAGTTATCTGAAATTCCCACCATTGAATTACATGAGTAACTCTATCTTTATTTTCTGCTTTATTTATTATTCGAAAACTCCATAACATTTACTATCCGCCTAACTGAGATTTACAAGATGACTATAGCTTGCTTCATACCAACAATCTCCGTTGGATCGACCCTTACTCAGGTAAGGTATTACTTGGACGACCCAGTGCACTTGCTGGTTAGTTGTGCGGAGTTGTGACTAAGTGTGATTCACGTTTGAGAGCGCTACCAAGTTTTTGGCGCCATTGTTGATGATCACAATTTCGTGCACCAAGTTTTTGGCGTCGTTGCCAGTGATTGTTCTGATGCCAGGGCATAGGTCAGTTTCACTGACCTTTTCTTTACTGTTTTAGGGTAGTTTCATGCATTTTCTTAGTGAATAAGGCAAGTTTTGGATGAAATTACACTTACACCTTGATTCAAGCAACTTTTGTGAACTTTGCATAATTTCATGAGTATTTTGCTAGAATTGCATGATAAATTGATGATGCATAATCTCATGACTTTGGCTAGAGCTTTGATGCACTTTAATTGCTTGATTTCAGGGCAAAGGAGGCAAGGAAGAACCACGTTAGTATTCACGTTAACCTAGTTAACGTGAACACTAACGTGGAATGGTAAAGCTTGCAACGTTAATGAGAAAAGTGATCACCAATAACGCCTGCGAAGGCATCCAAAGCTCACGTTACTTGCCACGTTAACTAAGTTAACGTGGTAGTTAATGTAGAAGAGAAAGGAACTCCAACGTTAATAGAAAAAGTGAACATTGCTAACGTTGGAGAACTTGGCAATGATCCACGTTAAAAGTCACGTTAACCTAGTTAACATGAACTCTAACGTGGAAGAGGAAAACAAAAGCCAACGTTAGTGACACTCACTTTTGTCACTAACGTTGGACCAACTAGCATTGCCTACGTTAACTTTCACGTTAAGACTATTAACGTGAAAGTTAACGTGGAGTTGAAATCAAAGAGCCAACGTTAGTGACACTCACTTTTGTCACTAACGTTGGAAGATGACATCACTACTACGTTAAGAGCCACGTTAACTTAGTTAACGTGAGTTCCAACGTAGAGAATGTGGCATTTGGAGCGTTAGTGACAAAGGTGAGTGTCACTAACGCTCTCGAAGGTGGATCACACCTAGGTTAAGAATCACGTTAGCTATACTAACGTGGACTTTAACATAGGAACAAAGGGGCACTAAGCAACGTTAATGGGAAAGGTGATTCCCATTAACGTGTGCGAAGGGGTATAAGCCAACGTTATTTGGAAAAGTGAGTCCTAATAATGTTGGCCAAGTCTTGAGAAAGCAACGTTAGTGGTCACGTTAAGACCACTAACGTTAGATTTAACGTGTGTATATAAGGTTGGAACATTAGTGGAAAAAGTGAATGCCACTAACGTTCTCGAACCCACAATGGCAATCAACGTTAAATCTTACTCAATACCCAAAGCCTAATTCATATTTCTCTGCAAGTTGGGCCCACTAAAGATGAGAACTGCTTCAACTCAAGATCCAAAGCCCACATCCAAGACTTGAAGAACTCACTAGAAGATCAAGAGGAGTAGTATATATAGGAGTTGTTTTGAACTATAGAGAAGCTTGGCACATTTGGGAACTACTCTCTATAGATTTACTTTTCTGTACTTTTAGCATGGATTCTTCTTTTCTGCCATTTTTCATTTCTAGAGCTAAGAACAACTAAACCCCTTTCATTGGGTTAGGGAGCTCTGTTGTAATTTGATGGATCAATTATAGTTTCCATTCTTCTTCTTC
>NC_029774.3:81331333-81332456 GCF_000817695.3 Arachis duranensis | reverse complement strand
AATCCACTTCCGGGCCCACTTGGTGTGTGCTTGGGCTGAGCATTGAAGCATTTTCGTGTAGAGACTTCTCTTGGAGTTAAACACCAGCTTTTATGCCAGTTTGGGCGTTTAACTCCCATTCTTGTGCCAGTTCCGGCGTTTAACGCCGGGCAGTTTTGAGCTGATTTGGAACGCCGGTTTGGGCCATCAAATCTTGGGCAAAGTATGGACTATTATACATTGCTGGAAAGCCCAGGATGTCTGCTTTCTAACGCCGTTGAGAGAGCGCCAATTGGGCTTCTGTAGCTCCAGAAAATCCACTTCGAGTGCAGGGAGGTCAGAATCCAACAGCATCTGCAGTCCTTTTTAGTCTCTGAATCAGATTGTGCTCACGTCCCTCAATTTCAGCCAGAAAATACCTGAAATCACAGAAAAACACACAAACTCATAGTAAAGTCCAGAAAAGTGAATTTTAACTAAAAACTAATAGAAATATACTAAAAACTAACTAAAACATACTAAAAACATACCAAAATGATGCCAAAAAGCGTATAAATTATCCGCTTATCACAACACCAAACTTAAATTGTTGCTTGTCCTCAAGCAACTGAAAATCAAATAAGATAAAAAGAAGAGAATATACAATGAATTCCAAAAACATCTATGAAGATCAATATTAATTAGATGAGATGGGCTTTTAGCTTTTTGCCTCTGAACAGTTTTGGCATCTCACTCTATCCTTTGAAATTCAAAATGATTGGCTTCTATAGGAACTCAGAATCCAGATAGTGTCATTGATTCTCCTAGTTAAGTATGATGATTCTTGAACACAGCTACTTATTGAGTCTTGGCCGTGGCCCAAAGCACTCTGTCTTCCAGTTTTACCACCGGATACATACATGCCACAGACACATAATTGGGTGAACCTTTTCAGATTGTGATTCAGCTTTGCTAGAGTTCCCAATTAGAGGTGTCCAGGGTTCTTAAGCACACTCTTTTTGCCTTGGATCACAACTTTATTTTTTTCTTTTCTCTCTTTTTTTTTTCTCCTTTTTTTTCGTTTTCTTTTCTCCCTTTTCTTTTTTTTTTTGTATTCACTGCTTTTTCTTACTTCAAGAATCATTTTTATGATTTTTCAGATCCT
>NC_029774.3:81330759-81331194 GCF_000817695.3 Arachis duranensis | reverse complement strand
TATTGCCACCACATCAAAATAATTAAACTGTTATAAAATTCAAAATTCATGCAATTCTTTTCTTTTTCAATTAAGAACATTTTTCATTTAAGAAAGGTGGTGGATTCATAGGACATTCATAACTTTAAGGTATAGACACTAAGACACTAATGATCACAAGACACAAACATAGATAAACATAAGCATAATTTTCGAAAAACAGGAAACTAAAGAACACCGGAAATTAAAGAATGGGTCCACCTTAGTGATTGCGGCTTGTTCTTCCTCTTGAAGATCTTATGGAGTGCTTGAGCTCCTCAATGTCTCTTCCTTGTCTTTGTTGCTCCTCTCTCATGATTCTTTGATCTTCTCTAATTTCATGTAGGAGAATGGAGTGTTCTTGGTGCTCCACCCTTAGTTGTCCCATGTTGGAACTCAATTCTCCTAGGGAGGTGT
>NC_029774.3:81330342-81330659 GCF_000817695.3 Arachis duranensis | reverse complement strand
TACCACAGACAAGGTGAGACTTTCCGGATCCTCATAAATGCCGCCATCTATCTAGCTTATACCACGAAGATTCTGTTGGGGGATCTAAGAGATAAGCATTCAAGCTCGGTTGCATGTAGAACGGAAGTGGTTGTCAATCACGTGCGTTCATAAGTGAGAATGATAATGATTGTCACTTTCATCATTACATTTCATCATGTTCTTGGGTACGAATGAATATCTTGGAATAAGAATAAGAGATTTTTGAATAAAAGAGAATAGAATTGCATTAGTACTTGAGGTACAGCAGAGCTCCACACCCTTAATCTATGGTGTGC
>NC_029774.3:81327918-81329371 GCF_000817695.3 Arachis duranensis | reverse complement strand
TTTTCACTTGGACCTTCATGACACAAGCACATGGTTAGGGACAGCTTGATTTAGCCGCTTAGGCCTGGATTTTATTTCCTTGGGCCCTCCTATCCATTGATGCTCAAAGCCTTGGATCCTTTTTACCCTTGCCTTTTGGTTTTAAGGGCTATTGGCTTTTTCTACTGCTCTTTCTTTTTCTTTTCGCCATTTTATTTTTCGCAAGCTTACTTTTTCACTGCTTTCTCTTGCTTCAAGAATCAATTCATGAATTTTTCAGTTCATCAATAACATTTCTCTTTGTTCATCATTCTTTCAAGAGCCAACAATTTTAACACTCATAAACAACAATATCAAAAGACATATGCACTGTTCAATCATTCATTCAGAAACAAAAAGTATTGTCACCACATCAATATAATTAAATTAAATTCAATGATAAATTCGAAATTTATGTACTTCTTGTTCTTTTGAATTAAAACATTTTTCATTTAAGAGAGGTGAAGGATTAATGGATTTTATTCATAGCTTTAAGGCATGGTTACATACTAATGATCATGAAGTAGAGACACAAAACATAGATAAACACAACATTAAAAACCGAAAACAAAAAGAAATAAAGAACAAGGAATGAATCCACCTTTAGTGGCGTCTTCTTCTTGAAGGACCAATGATGTTCTTCAGCTCTTCTATGTCCCTTCCTTGCCTTTTGTTGCTTCTCCCTCATTGCTCTTTGGTCTTCTCTTATTTCTTGGAGAATGATGGAGTGCTCATGATGTTCCACCCTTAATTGTTCCACATTGTAGCTCAAATCTTCTAAGGAGGTGTTGATTTGCTCCCAATAGTTGTTGGGAGGAAAGTGCATCCCTTGAGGCATCTCAGGGATTTGTTGATGATGAGCTTCCTCATGCACTTCTTGAGGGCCGTGAAGAGCTTCTCTTGCTTGCTCCATCCTCTTCTTGGTGATGGGCTTGTCTTCTTCAATGGGGGTATCTTCTTCTATGATAACTCCAGCTGAGTAACACAGATGGCAAATAAGGTGTGGGAAGGCTAGCCGTGCCATAGGTGAGGGCTTGTCGGCTATTTTGTAGAGTTCATTGGAGATGACCTCATGAACTTCTACTTCCTCTCCAATCATGATGCTGTGAATCATGATGGCCTGATCCACAGTAACTTCAGATCGGTTGCTTGTAGGAATGATGGATCTTTGGATGAACTCCAACCATCCTCTAGCTACAGGATTGAGGTCCAGTCTTCTTAGTTGGACCGGTTTGCCTTTGGAGTCTATTCTCCATTGAGCTCCTTCCACACATATGTCCATTAGGACTTGGTCCAACCTTTGATTAAAGTTGACCCTTCTAGTGTAGGGGCGTTCATCTCCTTGCATCATGGGCAAGTGAAACGCCAACCTCACATTTTCCGGACTAAAATCTAAGTATTTCCCCCGAACCATTGTGAGATAATTCTTTGGATT
>NC_029774.3:81325359-81325979 GCF_000817695.3 Arachis duranensis | reverse complement strand
AAGAATAGTCTTCAGAGCTCATGAATGGCAGAAGGAGATTTAATGGAATCTCTATGGTCTCCATATGAGCCTCAGATTCCTCTGGATCCTTAATAGGAAACTCCTTCTTGCTTGAAGGACGTCCCAGGAGGTCTTCCTCACTAGGATTTTCGTCCTCTTCCTCCCTAGTGCATTCGGCCACATTGATCACATCAATGGCCTTGCACTCTCCTTTTGGATTCTCTTCTGTATTGCTTGGGAGAATACTGGGAGGAGTTACAATGACTTTCTTACTCAGTTGGCCCACTTGTGCCTCCAAATTTCTAATGGAGGATCTTGTTTCATTCATGAAACTAAAAGTGGCCTTTGATAGATCAGAGACTATATTGGTTAGATTAGAAGTGTTTTGTTCAGAATTCTCTGTCTGTTGCTGAGAAGATGATGGATATGGCTTGCTGTTGCTCAGCCTATTGCGTCCACCATTGTTAAAGCCTTGTTGAGGCTTTTGTTGATCCTTCCAGGAGAAATTTGGATGATTTCTCCATGATGGATTATAGGTGTTTCCATAAGGTTCACCCATATAATTAACATCTGCCATGGCAGGGTTCTCAGGATCATAAGCTTCCTCAGAAGCTGCCTCT
>NC_029774.3:81322946-81323667 GCF_000817695.3 Arachis duranensis | reverse complement strand
TTTTAAAGAAAAACACAAAAATGACCCAAAACATGAAAATTTTGGATCAAGACACAAGATGCATGCAAGAACATTATGAATGTCAAGATGAACACCAAGAACACTTTGAAGATCATGATGAACATCAAGAACATAATTTTGAAAAATTTTTGATGCAAGGAAATCATGCAAGACACCAAACTCATAAATCTTTAATGCATGGACTCTAATAAACAAAAAATGTATATGAAAAACAACAAACAACACAAAACAAGAAATCATCAAGATCAAACAAGAAGACTTATCAAGAACAACTTGAAGATCATGAAGAACACTATGAATGCATGAGATTTTCGAAAAAAATGCAAGAAAAATTTTAAAAGCATGCAATTGACACCATACTTAAAAATTAACACAAGACTCAAACAAGAAACACAAAATATTTTTGATTTTTATGATTTTCTAATTTTTTTTGTATTTTTATTGATTTTTTCGAAAAAACATTTTTGGAAAAACGAAAAAGAAAAGAAAAATTTTGAAAAAGTTTTTGAAAAGAAAATTACCTAATCTGAGCAACAAGATGAACCGTCAGTTGTCCATACTCGATCAATCACCGGCAACGGCGCCAAAAACTTGGTGGACGAAATTGTGATAAAAGAGTTTCAGGCACTGGTAGAGAAGCTCACAACTCCGTTCAACTAACCAGCAAGTGTACTGGGTCGTCCAAGTAATAAACCTTACG
>NC_029774.3:81301399-81321929 GCF_000817695.3 Arachis duranensis | reverse complement strand
GAATAAAGTATGGACTATTATATATTGCTGGAAAGCTCTGGATGTCTACTTTCCAATGCCGTTGAGAGCGCGCCATTTAGAGTTCTTTAGCTCCAAAAAATCTATTTCGAGTGCAGGGAGGTGAGATTCCAACAACATCAGCAGTCCTTTTGCCAGCCTTTTTCAGAGTTTTGCTCAAGTCCCTCAATTTACGCCAGAAATTACTTGAAATCACAGAGAAACACACAAACTTATAGTAAAGTCCAGAAATGTGAATTTAACATAAAAACAAATGAAAACATCCCTAAAAGTAGCTTGAACTTACTAAAAACTACCTAAAAACAATGCCAAAAAGCGTATAAATTATCCGCTCATCAGCTGTCTTGGTGCAAGCACCTTCTAATGTGCATGGTATCATAAAGCTTCCTGGATCTTGAAGCTTTTCTGGTAAGCTTTTTGGAATGACTACACTGCATTCTTCAGTGAGAAACACTTTTTTAGTTTCTCTCCAATCCTTCTTATAACTTAAGATCTCTTTCATGAACTTAGCATAAGAGGGTATTTGCTCAAGTGCCTCTGCAAACGGAATCTTTATTTCAAGAGTCCTGAGATAGTCTACAAAGCGAGCAAATTGCTTATCCTATTCCGCTTGGCGGAGTTTTTGAGGATAAGGCATTTTGGCTTTGTATTCATCAACCTTAGTTGCTGCATGTTTATTGCTTACAATCATGGGTTGAGAAGCCTTTTTAGAGGAGTTGCTATCAGCACTTGTATGTGTTTGATCCCCCAATGGTGTTTGAATACAAGGGGTAGCACTCTCAGGTGTCTGATCCTCCCTTGGCGTCTGAACGCCAGGATTGGGTGGAAAATGGGCATTTAACGCCAACTTTTCACCCTTTTCTGGGGTTTGAACGCCAGAACTGGGCAAGGAATGGGCGTTTAACGCCATCTTTCCCTCCCTTTCTGGCGTTTGAACGCCAATAACATTCCTCTCTGGGCTCTTACTGTCCTCAGAGGGATTTTGAACAGTGGTTTGGTTATCCTTTGTCAATTGTTCCTTATTTGACTTTTTGCTCTTTTGAGTGGTGTTGTTCAATGTCTTCCCACTCCTCAGTTGAACTGCTTGACACTCTTCTGTTATCTGTTTAGATATCTACTGTTTTGCTTGATTCAACTGCAGTTCTATGTTCCTGTTAGCAACTTTAGTTTCATGGAGCATGACATCTGAGCTTTTTCTGTAAGCCCATAGTAGAAGATGTCTAACTGCACCCACTCTGAAAACATTTCAGATGGGCATTTTCTTAGCATACCTCTATACCTCTCCCAGGCGTTATAAAGGGATTCATTATCCTCTTGTTTAAAGCCTTGGATGTCCAGCCTTAGCTGTGTCATCCTCTTTGGAGGGTAAAAGTGATTCAGGAATTTGTCTGATAATTGTTTCCATGTCTTTATGCTTGCTGTAGGTTGGTTATTCAACCACCTTTTAGCTTGATCTTTTACAGCAAATGGAAACAGTAATAGTCTGTAGACATCCTGATCCACCTCTTTATCATGTACTGTGTCAGCAATTTGTAAGAACTGTGCCAGAAACTCAGTAGGCTCTTCCTGTGGAAGACCAGAATACTGGCAATTTTGCTGCACTATGATAATGAGTTGAGGATTTAGCTCAAAGCTGCTTGCTTTGATGGGAGGTGTACAGATGCTACTCTCATATGCAGCTGTAATGGGGTTAGCATATGACCCCAGAGTCCTTCTGGACTAATCAATCCCAATTAGGTCCATAATGGATAAAGGGAAATGATATGGATTGCAAATAGATAAATTTTGTGTTTTTTTTTTGAATTAACCGAAAAAAATAAAATAAAACAAAAGGAAAATAAAATAAAAATTTGAAAATAAAAAAAAGAAAATAAGATCAAAGCAAATTGAGAACTGAATCAATTAGTTAATTAAAAAGATTTTGAAATCAGCAATTAAGAAGATATGATTGAAAAATTTTATGAAAAAGATTTGATTTTCGAAATGAGGAAAGAGAAAAACAACAAAATGACACCAAACTTAAAATTTTTAGAAAATCAAACACTAATTTTCGAAAATTTTTAAGGGAAAAACACAAAGAGGACACCAAACTTAGAATTTTTAAGGATCAAAAAGGGACTAAGGACATGCAAATTCGAAAATAAAAGCTTCCTCTCCTTACCAAATAACTTGGTATTTAGCTTCATGATGGCTCCTAGATATTGAGCAACTTGCTCTCTAGTTACATCTTCATCCTCTTCAGAGGAAGAATAGTCTTCAGAGCTCATGAATGGCATAAGGAGATTTAATGGAATCTCTATGGTCTCTTTATGAGCCTCAGATTCCTTTGGATCCTCAATAGGGAACTCCTTCCTGCTTGATAGACGTCCCATGAGATCTTCCTCGTTGGGATTCGCGTCCTCTCCTTCCTCCTTGCATTCGGCCATATTGATTATATCAATGGCTTTACATTCTCTTTTTGGATTCTTTTTAGTATTTCTTGGGAGAGTACTAGGAGGTGTTTCAGTGACCTTCTTGCTCAGCTGGCGAATACTGGGAGGAGTTTCAGTGACTTTCTTACTCAGCTGGCCCACTTGTGCCTCCAAATTTCTGATGGAGGACCTTGTTTCACTCATGAAACTTAAAGTGGCCTTAGACAGATCAGAGACTAAATTTGCTAAGTTAGAGGTATTTTGTTCATAATTCTCTGTCTGTTGCTGAGAAGATGATGGATAAGGCTTGACATTGCTAAGCCTATTTCTTCCACCATTATTAAAGCCTTTTTGAGGCTTTTATTGATCCTTCCATGAGAAATTTGGATAATTTTTCCATGATGAATTATAGGTATTTCCATAAGGTTCACCCATATAATTTACCTCTGCCATTGCAGGGTTTTCAGAAGATGCCTCTTTAGTGCTGTTGGATGCATTTTTCCATCCATTCAGACTTTGAGAAATCATGTTGACTTGCTGAGTCAACACTTTCTTCTGAGCCAATATGGCATTCAAAGCATCAATTTCAAGAACTCCCTTCCTCTGAGGCGTCCCATTATTCACGGAATTCCTCTCAGAAGTGTACATGAATTGGTTATTTGCAACCATGTCATAAGTTCCTGAGCTTCTGCAGGCGTTTTCTTTAGGTGAATGGATCCACCTGCAGAGTGGTTCAATGACATCTTGGAAAACTCAGATAGACCATAATAGAATATATCTAATATGGTCCACTCTGAAAACATGTCAGAAGGACACTTTTTGGTCATCTGCTTGTATCTTTCCCAAGCTTCATAGAGGGATTCACCATCTTTTTGCTTGAAGGTCTGAACATCCACTCTAAGTTTGCTCAGCTTTTAAGGAGGAAAGAACTTAGCCAAGAAGGCCATGACCAGCTTATCCCAGGAGTCCAGGCTATCTTTAGGTTGAGAGTTCAACCATGCTCTAGCTCTGTCTCTTACAACAAAAGGGAAAAGCATGAGCCTGTAGACTTCAGGATCTACTCCATTAGTCTTAACAGTCTCACAAATCTACAAGAACTCAGTTAAAAACTGGTAAGGATCTTCAGATGGAAGTCCATGAAACTTGCAGTTCTGTTGCATTAAAGCAACTAATTGAGGTTTCAGCTCAAAATTGTTTGCTCCAATGGCAGGAATTGAGATGCTTCTTCCATTAAATTTGGACGTTGGTTTAGTGAAATCACCAAGCACCCTCCTTGCATTATTGTTATTAGGTTCGGCTGCCATCTCCTTCTCTTGTTCGAAAATTTCAGAAAGGTTATCTCTGGATTGTTGTAATATAGCTTCTCTTAGTTTCCTCTTCAAAGTCCTTTCAGGTTCAGGATCAGCTTCAACAAGAGTGCCTTTTTCCTTGTTCCTGCTCATATGAAAGAGAAGAGAAAAAGAAAAGGAAGAGGAATCCTCTATGTCACAATAAAGGGGATCCTTATTATTAGTAGAAGAAGAAAGGGAATAAGAGTGAAGAAGAGTGGAGAATCCAAACACAAGGGTGAGGATAGGGAAAGTGATTTGAGATGAAGAGAGGTGAAGAGAAGTGTTAGTAAATAAATAAATAAATAGAAGAAGAGAAGAGGGAGAGAATTCGACAATTAATTTTGAAAAGGAGTTAATGATTTTCGAAAATTAAGGATGAGATAGAATTCAAATTAAAATTTAAAACAATTAGTTAATTTAAAAAGAATTTTGAAAAAGGGATGAGATATTTTCAAAAATTAGAGAGGAAAAAGTAGTTAGGTAGTTTTGAAAAAGATAAAAAACAAACAAAAAGTCAAATAGTTAGTTGAAAAAGATATTAAAATCAAATTTGAAAAGTTAAGAAGATAAGAAGTTAGATAAGATATTTTGAAATCAAATTTTTGAAAAAGATAAAATTTTTGAAAAAGATATGATAAAAAGATAAGATAAAAAGATATGATAAAAAGATATGGTTGAAAAAGATTTTATTTTTAAAATTAAAATTAATTACTTAACTAACAAGAAACTAAAAGATAAGATTCTAGAATTTTAAGATTGAACCTTTCTTAACAAGAAAGGAACAAACTTCAAATTTTTGAATCAATCATATTAATTCTTAGTGTAATTTCGAAAATTTGAAAAAAATTAAGAAAAAGATTTTGAAAATAATTTTAAAATTTTCGAAATTAATAAGATAAAAATGAAAAAGATTTGACTTTTAAAAAAAATTGAAAAGATAGGATTTTTAAAATTGAAAATCTGACTTGACTTATGAGAAACAACTAATTTTAAAAATTTTTGACTAAGTCAACTCAAATTTTCGAAAATTAGGAGAGAAATAAGGAAAAGATATTTTTTTTGATTTTTTGAATTTTTAATGATGAGAGAAAAAAACAACAAAAATGACTCACAACATAAAAATTATGAATAAAAACTCATGATGCATGCAAGAACACTATGAATGACAAGATGAACACCAAGAATACTTTGAAGATCATGATGAACATCAAGAACATATTTTTTTTGAAAAATTTTTTATGCAAAGAAAACATGCAAGACACCAAATTTAGAAATCTTTAATGCTTAGAAAATATGAATGCAAAGATGCACATGAAAAACAATAAAAGATACAAAACAAGAAAACATCAAGATCAAACAAGAAGACTTACCAAGAACAACTTGAAGATCATGAAGAACCACTATGAATGCATGAATTTTCGAAAAATGCATAATAATTTTAAAAACATGCAATTGACACCAAACTTAAAAATTGACTCAGGACTCAAACAAGAAACACAAAATATTTTTGATTTTTTTTTCTAATTTTTTTGTATTTTATTTTATTTTTTCGAAAAACATATAGGAAAAAGAAAATAAGAAATTCAAAATCTTTAAGAAGAATTCCAAGAATCTTTCAATATTAGCCCAAAGCTCCAATCAAAGGGTTGGACATGGCTTAATAGCCAGTCAGCTTTAGGATGGCATTACATGCATTGTGGTGATTAGTTGAAGACCAATTCTAAAGGAGTTTGAATATGGCTTTGCAGCCAGCCAGGATTCAACATGCTTCATGAAGCTATGGAATCCATTCTTAAATGTTTTGAAGCCATAGAATGATTTATTTTTAAAAAAAATTGAAAATAGGAATAAAAATTTTTTTGAAAGATTTTTGAAAAGTTTTTGAAAAGAAAATTTCCTAATATGAGCAACAAGATGAACCGTCAGTTGTCCATACTCGAACAATCCCCGGCAACGGCGCCAAAAACTTGGTAGGCGAAATTGTGATCATCAACAATGTCTCCAAAGACTTGGTGCTCTCAAACATAAATCACACTTTGTCACAACTTCGCACAACTAACCAGCAAGTGTACTGGGTCGTCCAAGTAATACCTTACGTGAGTAAGGGTCGATCCCACAGAGATTGTTGGTATGAAGCAAGCTATGGTCATCTTGTAAATCCCAGTCGGCGGATTTAACTGGATTAAGAGATTATTGGTTTAAATAAAGATAATAAAATAAACAGAAAATAAAGATAAAGTTACTCATGTAATTCAATGGTGGGAATTTCAGATAGGTGTATGGAGGTGCTGTGTTCCTTTTGAATCTCTGCTTTCCTACTTCTTCCTTCTAGTTTTTCATCACTCCTTTCTATGGCAAGCTGTATGTAGGGCATCACCGTTGTCAATGGCTACATCCCATCCTCTCAGTGAAAATGGTCCAAATGCTCTGTCACAGCACGGCTAATCATCTGTCGGTTCTCAATCAAGTTGGAATAGAATCCAGTGATTCTTTTGCGTCTCTCACTAACGCCCAGCCTTCAGAAGTTTGAAACTCGTCACAGTCATTCAATCTCGGAATCCTACTTGGAATACCACAGACAAGGTTAGACTTTCCGGATTCCCATGAATGCCACCATCAATTCTAGCTTATACCACAAAGATTCTGATTAAGGAATCCAAAAGATATGCGCCCGGTCTAAGGTAGAACGGAAGTGGTTGTCAATCACGCGCGTTCATAGGTGAGAATGATGATGAGTGTCACGAATCATCACATTCATCAAGTTGAAGTGCAATGAATATCTTAGAACAGGAATAAATCGAATTGAATAGAAAATAGTAGTAATTGCATTAAAACTTGAGGTACAGCAGAGCTCCACACCCTTAATCTATGGTGTGTAGAAACTCCACCGTTGAAAATACATAAGTGATGAAGGTCCAGGCATGGCCGAGAGGCCAGCCCCCAAAATGTGATCATAGGATCAAAAATACAATTCAGGATCCCGGATGTCTAATATGATAGTAAAAAAGTCCTATTTATACTAGACTAGCTACTAGGGTTTACAGGAGTAAGTAATTGATGCATAAATCCACTTTTGGGGCCCACTTGGTATATGTTTGGGCTGAGCTTGATCTATCCACGATCTGAGGCTTCTCTTGGAGTTGAACGCCAAGTTGTAACGTGTTTTGGGCGTTCAACTCTGGTTCGTTACATGTTTCTGACGTTTGACTCCAGAATGCAGCATGGAGCTGGCGTTGAGCGCCAGTTTACGTCGTCAAATCTCAAATACAGTATGGACTATTATATATTGCTGGAAAGCTCTAGATGTCTACTTTTCAACGCCGTTAAGGGCGAGCCATTTGGAGTTCTGTAGCTCTAGAAAATCCATTTCGAGTGCAGGGAGGTCAGATTCCAACAGCATCAGTAGTCCTTTGTCAGCCTTCTTTCAGAGTTTTGCTCAGGTCCCTCAATTTCAGCCAGAAAATACCTGAAATCTCATAAAAACACACAAACTCATAGTAAAGTCCAGAAATATGAATTTAGCATAAAAACTAATGAAAACATCCCTAAAAGTAACTAGATCATACTAAAAACTACCTAAAAACAATGCCAAAAAGCGTATAAATTATCCGCTCATCAATCACTTCATCATCAGCTCAAGAAGGAGTAAACATAGGAGAAGAAGGTGACTGGGCGCAAGCCAACTATGTTGGAAATTCACCTAGACAAATCCATGATCCATACTCCAAAACTTACAACTCTGGATGGAGAAATCATCCCAACTTTGGATGGGGAAACCAACAAGACCAAGGGCAGGATCAGAGACGCCACAACCTCAACTCCAACAACAATGCAACTCATCAAAACACCTCACAGAGATATTACCAACATCCATCCAACCAACCTTCTCAACCACCTAATATCAACCCACCATCATTAACAAGTGATAGGGTCTCAAAGATTGAGGCTCTACTTGAAAACCTATGCAGAGAAGTCCAAGACAACAAAGTGTTTAAGGAAGAAGTGCGAGCCAATATCAAGAACTAAGGAGAAAACATCAAGAGATTGGAGTCCTAAGTAGGGTATTTATCTCAAAAAATTCCCAAACCCACTGATGGATTCCCCAGTGATATAGAGAATAATCCAAGAGGAGAAACAAAGATGGTGAGATGGGAAGAATGCAAAATGATAACCACAAATGATGAGGGGAGTATGAATGGAGTAGAACACCTCCAAAATAACCAAAAGGAAAGCCAAGAGGAAGGAAGCTATACAATTCAACCTACATCCAAGGAAGAGCTAAAGAAGAAGGAGGTGTTGAACCCATATGCACCTTTTTCCCACAGGCTTAAAGGTGGTGTAGTAGGGAGAATATACTCAAGGTTCCTTGATATGTTTGCATCGCTTGATGTAAATATATCATTTATTAAAGCTCTCCAGCAAATCCCTTTCTACATCAAGTATATAAAAGAGCTACTAGCCAGAAAAAGTCCATTGAAGGGTGGACAAACCATAAAGATGAAGAGGGATTGCAGTGCTCTCATTCAACCAGGGCCACCCACAAAGAAGGAGGATCCAGGGAGTTTCCACATTCCTTGTGCCATAGGAGAAACAATGATTGACAAAGGGCTTTGTGACTTGGGAGCAAGCATCAACTTAATGCCTCTCTCCCTCATGAAGAAGCTCCAAATCAATGAACTAACTCCTACTGATGTAATTATCAGATTGCTGACAAAACTAAAAAACAAGCAATAGGAGTGGTTGAAAATGTGCTGGTGAAGGTTGGGAGCTACTATCTTCCCACAGATTTTGTTGTTCTGGAAATGGATGAGAATCCTATTTACCCCATCATTCTGGGAAGATCATTCCTAGCTACAGCCAGAGCACTCATAGATGTAGAGCGAGGAGAGCTAGTGTTGAGAATACACGATGAGCAGCTCACTTTCAATGTTTTCAACCTCTAACAAGAATCAAGTCAAGAGAACAAAGAATTGAGAGAAGATCAGAATGAAGCACTGATGCAAGAAACAAACAAGGAAGCACAAACAACACAATTGGAAACCACATTAGATGGGAAGCTACATATTCAGGAGATACAAAGAAGAAAGTTCCAAGGGGATGGAGAAATAAGAAAATTCCTACAGAAAATTTCTCACCAGGTGATGAAGTGATCTCTACATACTTTCCATCTATACCACCTCACCTCCCCACTATTCCATCTCAGCTGCCTCCAGTGTACACCATCAACAAAATCTTATCCTTAGAGCATATGGAGCTTATCAACAAAGCCAATGGACATAGGTTCACTGCAAGAAGAGAGGATTTCAAGCACCACCAACCACCCTGACAAGGGTCAAATGTCAAGCTAATGACGCTAAAGAAGTGCTTCATGGGAGGCAACCCATGCTCTATACCTCTTTCTTAAATCTCTAATAATAGTAATAAGGCAATTTCCATGAAATTTCAATTCAATTTTGACAACTAATATAAAGCTCCTCTACATGCAATGTATAGTACATGATAAGTTTGGTGTTCAAAGCACACCAAGTGATGTTTGAACACACCCTATGAGGAAGATTTTTTCCCAAAACTTATTGCACCATGTGATAACAAACAAGTTTGGTGTACCAACGTGCATGCATGGGAAGCTTAATGGTTGATTGATTTGCATTCATGGAAAGCATTTAGTCATGTAAAAAAACAAAAGAAAAAGAAATATTTTTTTTAGTTCACATTTTCTTTCTTCCACCAAAAATATCAAATAACCCATCACATTTTCTTTTCGTATATAAGGAATCAAAAAGTACATTGATGGTACTTGATGGGGCAATTGAAGAAGGGAGATTTGGCCAAGGGAATTTCACACTTGTCTTCATGGGGAATGTCCTTGGAAGTGTTGTAGATAATTTTGAAGACCGAACCAAGACCCCCATAAAGGAGGTAATCCTTGTGCTCACCTTGCACCAAACCCCAACCGTTCACTATCAAGGCCGTGCCATTGATCTACACCATTCAACTATCACCACCAGCCTATATAAAGAACCCTCACCAATCTAGCCCCTCTCAAATATTCATCCAACCCACTTCTCTTCCTTCTCTCAAAACACATTTCTCCAAAACACATTCTGCCTCAACCCAACCGAACTCTATGTTGAAACCCCTAATCTTTACTATCTTCGCAATTCAATTCTCACTCATGGCATCATCATGTTTCAAGAGGCAAAGAGGAAAGGAACCAATGCTGTAACCTTCCTTCGACGCCGGGAGATTCAAAACAGCCTTCCACGAGCTCGAGTTTGAAAGAATAAAGGACAAGAAGATACTACCCGAATCAACATTCCAGTTCAATGAAGATGAATGTCCACAAATTTGGGAGAAGATTGAGAAAAGGGGTTGGCAAAAGCTCACTAACCCGGAAGCAAGGGTAAATGCAACTCTCATCAGGGAATTTTTATGCAAAAGTGGTTAGAGAAGACAAGACCACAACCCCCACCTTCAAAAGCTATGTAAGAAGAACAGAGGTAGAT
This sequence comes from Arachis duranensis, assembly GCF_000817695.3. Lineage (NCBI taxonomy): Eukaryota > Viridiplantae > Streptophyta > Magnoliopsida > Fabales > Fabaceae > Arachis > Arachis duranensis. The sequence continues at coordinate 81,311,663 of NC_029774.3, read as the reverse complement.
TTCAGTCTGAATGCTATAATTAGAACTCTTCATCTGAAATCACCACAATTTGTTGAGCTCGGGTACCAAGAAAGAATGAACAATGGCCCCGACAATGATGAACTGGAAGAAATTGTAGGTGACATATGCATTGTGGGATCTGATTGGGAAAGGTATTCGGATATGAGACCCCGGTTCATCAGGAGAGGAGACCTCATCCCAGAAGCCAAGGGATGATTTGAGCTTGTGAGAAGACCTATCCTTCCAACTGCAAACAATTCTGAGGCCAACATTGCTCGAGCTACCATGGTACATTGTTTAATAACAGGTGGAACCATCAAGTGCAAGAAATTATAGCTGAAAGGATCCAAGAATCAGCCGAGAAGAAAGATTCAGGTGCTAGACTTTGGTACACCAGCACCATCCTTAGATTATGCATGAAAGCCAAGGTAGTCTTTAAAGACAGTAATCCAACTTGGGTAGGTCTTGGAAGATCACTTACACTCCAACGCATAACCCATGTGACTCCAGCTCAACAGCAGAAAAGACCCCATCTAAGAAAGAGGACAACAGAAGAAGCACAAGAGGAAGAACCTATCCAATAAGAAACCCAACCAACAGAACATCATCAAGAAGGGTATTATGACCCAACCAACATCAATTTAGGTCACATCCGAGGAGCCATTGACAATTTATCAAGAATATACATAGAAGGACAAGAACAACAACTGCAATTTCAATCTCAGAGAATGGATCGTCAAGAGGAAATGCTAACAAATTGGATGAATCAAAAAAGGGAATGGCAGAAATAGTTAATGGAGTAGCAACAAGAGCACTACTCTCAGCTCACTCAAGCCATCAGTCAAGTGTCTGAAAGGCAAGAAAGCCAAGATAAACGCCTCCAGGAACTCAATCAATGCCAGATGAATCAGATGAAAGCATTCAACGAATTTAGCACTACAAGAAAAACACCCATTCAAGTACACTTGAAAAGTGTAGCCAAAAGTGAAAAAAATGATGCCTTAGGCTACGGCTACGCTTTTTGGGCTACGGCTACGCTTTTTGGAGTGATTCCTATTCGGCCGTTGCCTATTCTCAAAGGCTACGCTTTTCTACACCAAGGGCTACGCTTTTGGCGTTTGGGAATAGGCTACGCTTTTCAAGTGATGCTGTTCAGGACCAAAGGCTACGCTTTTCAGCTTTCATTCTTCCAGAATAGGCTACGCTTTTCAACGTTTTTTTTTCTATACTATAGCTACTGTACATATAAGTGTAGCCTTTGGTCTTTTTTTTCTTCTGTATATATATATAATTATCTAATAATTATTAATACAACATAATAGTTAATATGATTACATGTATAAATGAATTGAATATTACAAAATAAAAATAAAAACATAATTATACTAAATAATTTCTTTATATAATAAAAATTGTCTCAAACCAAAATATATTTATAACATTGATCCAAAAGTACTAGAATGAAATTAACTGTAAAAATTCATACAACTCAAATTAAAGTAAGCATAGCCATATCAAAACCATAATATCACTTGGCCAATAAAGGTATCTTCTAATAAAAATCATTAGTCAACCATACATGTAAAGATCCTAAATAGCACTCTATCTTAGCCAAAAAACCACAATAATAGTCAGCTTATTCTTCATTGCTTAATCTTCATTGTTATCCTGCATAATTATATAGATAAGTAGTTAAAAAAATATTCATAATGACATTCGTAATTATAAAAATTAAATGGAACACGTAGTCATAGTAAACCAAGAAAGCATATACTAAAAAAAATAACATGGTCACGGCAGAAGAGGTGAATTCAAGGAATTATGTATTATCTTGTTTCATTCAAACTATGAAAATCTACTGGTGTTTCTTCCTTCCATTTCCTTTAACACAATCCTGATATGTCCCTATAGCATTTTTCATGCACTAATTAACCAGACTTTCACACTTAAATTAGATATAGGGACAAATTCATATGTACCAAGTGCACAAAATCAAAGATACAACCACCAGAATTACACAAACAAATTTCAGCCGTAGCAATACAACTTTAGTGTTAATAAAGCCAACAAACATTTTTAGCCATAGCAATTAATGTAAATGCAAGTAAAAACTATGGAATAAGGAATAGATAAGGACATACCACATCTAAGTTCGGAAAATGTGTTTATCCATGGCCGCTATTCGCATCAATAGGAGATTGTTGGGCGTCTTGCAATAAAGCTTCTAGTTCTTCTGGCCTCATTCCAGGTTCCGATCGCTGCAGTAATAACTTGATCTTATTTCGCAACCCATGAATCTCTTCGTCTTGTTTTTGCTGTTTGGCCTCTTGTTTTTGCTGTTGGGCCTCCATGTGTCCAAGTTTATCCTTCAGACTGGATACTTCCTCTTTGTGCTGATTCTTGATTTCATTAATTTCAACATATTTTTTTAAATCAGTCTTTGTCACGGATCTTCCATACAACCTTATCCGACCTGGTTGTTCTTTCCCAAATAAGGCCTCAAATGCTTCCTCTTCTGTTTCACCAGCAGCTTGGCGGTGTTGGAAGTCTTCCTGCATAGAAGAAACATTTAAAATTGAGTTAGTTACCGTATCCTAAATTTGAAATGTAATTATGAATGATTCAATGAACTCTTACAACAGCAGTTTGTGTTTCCTTATCCACTTTTTTCCTCTTCCGACTTGTTCGGGTAGCAATGAACATCTCAAACCTTTTTGGTTCCTCCTTTGTTTCCTTTGTTGCTCGCTGCAAAATAAGATCATACTTCGATATCTTCCTTCAATTTATGCAAATATAAATTCTAATAAATATAAATATACTATTTACCATAGCCACTCGTACTCTTCCGAAATTGATAGGCCCCATGCGATGTGGAAACTTCACATTTTCCTTGTGTTGCTTGTTCCTTTGACTTATTGACTGGAAGTGAATAAAAAGTTAGCATACAGTTACTAAAACGTGCAGCATAATGAGTTAGGAAAATCTACTAGCAAAACTGCATTATTAAGCTAAATCACTAAACAATACCCAAAAGCAAGCATAAAAGATCTATTTATAATACATTGGAGCACCTGTTCAGTTTTTTCACAACTGTAAAAATTCAGACTTCACATGATCAAATAAATTTTATAACCGAAAAAATCCATTCACATTTTTCATGATTTCCACTTCCTTCTTAGCTTTATACTTCCATTTTAGTATTCCAATTGCAAAAGGCAATGACATCTCGTGTAACATATGCTTACCCAAACCCCTCATCATTCAATCAATTAATTCCAGTGACCTATAAGTCAATCCAGTAAAAGCTAAATTCAGATGTGATTTTCATGAGAAAATATATTGTTCAAATTAAATTAAAAAAATAACTTGGCAGAAAGTGTTATATCACATTGAAAAATAGAACTTGATAGATGACTATACAAAGGTTTTCAACCACAACTATTTACATAAGCAACCAAAACCTATGGGTTATTCAATTTTTTCAAGTAGTCCACACCACAATTAGTGTTATATCAGTTGCATCCTATGCAGAACTGTATCAAATTTAGAACTGTTTCCAGATTGAAAGCTTAAAGAATCAGGGTTGAGTTTGACAATTCGAGTTTAGCTAAGGTCCATGAATTTAGATGAACAGTCGAGTTTTACACGAAACTCAAGACTCGAGCATATATGTTCATAGATATAGTGAACAAAATTTATACATAATTTCTTAACATATTGAAGTAACAAAGACTCAAATTTTATATATAACTTCAGTGGGAAGGGAAAGAAAGAAAGAAAGAGGAAAAAAATCAATCTCAAACTTGAAAAATGAAGTATGAAACAGAATAGAACCCCACTTCCAAATCAGAAGACATCAGATGCAGAAAAATTACAAAAGTAAATTCAAGGGGAAAAGCTATTCTGCAATAAGAGATTATGTGTAAGAACTAAAAAGCTAGCTACTCAGATCCTTCATTTGCCAAATTGCTCTTTCAATAGTCAAATAGTTTCACATGAAAATTCGACATATATAGTCTTTTACCTGGATTAGAGGATGACTCCAATAATAGATCAATTTTATGAAACCACTTTCTGGTACTTGTGGGGGTCGATTCTTCACCATATCTTCAATATTATCATAGGGAACGAAGTGCTTTTGCTTAATCTTTCCTTTGAACCGCTTCCAAGCATCTCGAATCGCTTGTATTACCCACTTTTCTCCACTGTCTGGGAGGAGAAACTTGGTCTGCATGATTATAGGTAATTGTTATATGCTCTTGTGCTGAATAAAAAAACTGAAATCAATAATTATCAAGTGTCTTACGTTAACATAGTCCCACATGAACTTCTTAGCTTTAGGAGGAACAGCATGCCAACTAGTGTACAAAAGACTAACGAATCTTTTATTTCTACCAATAGTGCCAACAAAACTAGTTAAATTAGAAACACTTTGGTCGGTTGGTCCTACGGGCTGTCCAAGATCAAAAGTGATTTCTTCTCGCTGTTCCATAGTCCTTGCATAAATCTCCTTGCAAGTTGTTTTTCCACGGGTTTTCTTCTTCTTTGGCTCTCCTAGTTTCATTCATTGGTCAACATCAGATTATGCTTAATTAACTCGAGCTCAACAAGAATATAAAGCAAACAAGTACAGAAATATAAAAATTATAAAAATTATAAATCTGACCTTTGTAGTTGATACCATGAAGTGGACAAGTTTTAGCTATTATAGAAATCGAATTTAGCACACAACTTTTAAGTTTATTCCACATCATGGACCTCACTGAATTTTAAAATACGCATAAAAAGATGATTATTATTGTTATTACGGAGCTGTAGGATAATAGATTATTATTCTGTGTCATAATAGAAGAAATAAGTATAAAGTACTTTCAAGCATGATGGGCAAGTCACTTTCAAGCATGATATATATGATTATAGTAATTACATAACTTACACATATAGAGATAGAGATATTCATGTTGCTAATTAAAGCTTCCAGATTTAGAAATTACATACTCCACATGCATTGGCAGTAGAGATATTCATGTTGCTAATTAAAGCTTCCAGATTTAGAAATTTCACATAATAATAATTCACCTGAAAAGTAATTAAGATAAGTGCTTTTTGCTTCAAACATGTGTCATATCAGAATCTAAGTAAACTAATGGTAGTAGGGATCAATCATAAAGTGTTCACACATTGCAAGTAGTCGCAGCTTCAAACAACTAGATTTATCAGTCCAGTTTTTCTATAAGTTTTTTTAAAAAAATAAATAGTTATCGTCAATAAAAATAGAGCAAAACAGTACCTTCTTCATCATCAATGTCCTCCATCACATGTTGATAATAGTTTTTATCAAGTGCCATGCTTTCTTCCCCGTCCTCACTTAGTTCAGTGCTTGGTCCTTCAATTTCCACATCTATCCTATTTTCCTTTAAGAATTTGTCAATTGTTGTAGCCTTTACTCCTGGCATCCTCTTACCCTTTGTTGATATTTCTTGCTCCAACATTGCACTTTCATTTTGTGGGGTAGTTTCAGGAGAAGGCAAAGTTGTGTCATCTTGCCCTGTTTGAGTCTCTTCATCTGTGAGTTGAACATTCTGCTGCTGCCCTTTGTTGATTGTGAGTTGAGTAGAACTTGGACAACTCCGCTCTTGGCTTAGACTTGTTGACACGCCCTTGTTCATTTTACGAATTGCTTCGAGCTTCCTTGTAAGTTCATCTGCCTCCATGTTTGTAGGCTTAGACTTCTTCAAGCCTTGTGTTGATTTTCCACCCTGCACTCCATTTTTTACTTTCTCAGCAGTAGGCATAGTCAATAGCTCCTTTCTCTTTTTATTTTCTGGCTGTTGCGGTGGAATGTTTGGCTGTACTTCCAAGGTTGTAGGCGTGGAGTTAGTCCTATGACTAATAGAGTCGAATGTGCTTTGCAGATGACTAAAATCCAACTTCTTTGACGTGGATTTCTTCTGTCCTTTGGTTGCACGCATTTCCAATTGACTTTCAGGTTCATCCACCCGTCGCTCAGCTTTCTCCTTGTCATTAGCAACTGCAGCTTCCATTTCATATTTCTTGCGTTCAGTTACAATCCTTTGTCTCTTAGCCTCGAATTGTCTAAGCAAATTCTTACTTGATGTAGCTTTAAGATCAATAAATTCCTTATTCCTAGACAAATAAATTAGTTAAGTTGAGTCAATATACCCATCAAAATCAATATGAGAAAAGTGTAAGAGACTGAAAAATTAACAAAAAAATAAGTATTACTTACAAATAAAAATGCGAAGAAGAAAACTTAAGTATACATATGTACATATTAAGCAATAAATTGCTTAGGATGACTAATCAGAATCAGAATCTCCAATGAAATCTGCCTCATATTCTTGGGCAGAAGTCACTTGGGGAACCGTTTCAATAACCATGGGTCGTAAATCAGTCCTCTCCAGAATAAGTTCACCATCATCAGCTGGTATGGCAGGGCTCGTTATACGCTCGTGTTGTTCACTATAGTGTGTTATCATCAGTCCTTCGATGTCATCGCGTGCACCTTCTTCATCATCCGTGTCATCGTCAACTGCCATCGGGATTGCCCATTCGCCATGATTAATCCATGTTCTATATCCCTTAACAAATCCGTCGGCTACTAAATGGTCAAATACCACATCTCTTCTATACCAATTAATGTTACAACACCTCTTACAAGGACATTGAATTTGTCGTCCGTCCGGTTCTCCCTCAGAGTATGCAAAGTCTAAAAAACTAATAACACCATTGATATACTCTTCGCTATACCTCGGTAGATCCATCCAATCCTTTGGCATATCACAAAACCTAATCGATAATTATTAAATTTTTTAGGCGAAAAATTTATAAGGGGTTGCAAAGTGAAGATTAGAAGAATAGAGGAGGCAGGGTGTTATTCGCTACAAAGGGAAATAGTTCCTAGTCTTAGAAGTAATTCTCTAGAAACCCATTGAGGTAAAACAAATAAAGAGAAACATAGAATTTATAGTACAAATATAATAAGTTAAATTGCAACTTCAAAACTAACAAATCAAAAGAATTAAAGTATGCATTGTACCTTGTCATGACACGATCAACGTTTTGACAAAATCTTCTTGGAAGATCTTAACCAAAAACTTTCGCCTTCAACCTTAACCACGAATAACTGTAAAAATTACAAACAAAAAAAATTGTAATTGCCATATCCAACCATTTAACCACGAATTTAGCACAATCATCATTTAGCAAGCAAGAATTAAATTGATATAATCAAACAGATTTGGGACCCAGCAGCAGCAGTAGCAATTAAATCATTCAACAGATAACGGCAATCAAATTAAGTAAAATACAAAATATTATTGTGTAAAACTATTTTATAAACAGCACGAGGGTGGACTTTATTGAGGACATTGCAAAGAATGAGTCCATTCCGAAAAATCATTTATTTTGATCCAGACTAAGATCTTCACATGATCAAGTTAGGATTTGGGATCTCCCAAACTAATAAACACAAAGATCACAACAATGTTTTCAGTTTTTCACAGCTCAGTGCCACTCAAACAGAAGAAAAAGAGAACCCTTTTCCTATCCAAAATTTCTACCACTAACTTGACCTGTTTTTTATTTTTTTTCTTGCATTTCACTAAATACCAATAGGCCCTTTACTTTTTCTAGTCCCTTGTCCCTTCCACAAACACACATAGAAGCTTGCGGCCATACCTGCCTCACGTGATTTACTATCTGAAGCAATTACTGCCTTTGGACAATTGTGCCCTCCATTCCAATTTACGAGAATATCAGAAGAAACCATTTAGATAAATAACCTTCTATGTGTGGTTTTTATTCACAAATAGTTAGGGAGAAAGGTCTTTTTAACCAATGATAAATTAATAATGCATAATAGTTCTCTTAATGTAACCAATATCATGGATTATATCTGTGGTGCAAGTTGAGCATCCAAACAAAATGAGTGTCTCAAGTAAAAAAAGAAAAAGAGGTTGCTGAGTTTCACGGACTAGTTTAAGCATGTTATATCAATATTATATATATACATAGCTCATGATATTCATAACTAGTGTACCCTTGTTTGGCTATTCCATAATGGGAATGGCTCTTTCGGAAAATAGAGCACCCAAGGTCTCTGTTTTGCTCTCTTTCGTGGCTCTGTTCTTCAGCTCCAGTGGAGTTGGGGCACAGAATTCTCCAGTGTTCGCCTGCGATGTGGCCAAGAACCCTGCATTGGATTTAGAGTATGTCTATTTAATTTGTTTTAGATGTCATCAATAAGTGTAATCAATAACTTATTAATCGACCTATCTAGCTCCTTTGTTAAAAGTTAAATTTTTATAGATATTAAGGGAAGCAAAGAAGAGGTCTATTTAGATGTCTATTTTTATATCTATTTGACACAAAATTTTGTCAAATAGTTCCTTGTTTCCATCAAACAAGTATTTCAGATAAAGGGAAGCAAAGAAGAGGTGGAAATGCTAGCCGACCAATTCATGAATTGAATTTGGCCGTAATAAAGTAGGTGTAAAGTCAAAATGTGCCAAATTCAGTTCACAATTGGAAATTGATACCATAAAGATTTTAGAAAAATTTGACAGCATTCCGGTAGTAAATTGAGCGTTCCCAAATTAAAACAGCAGTAAACAACAATTCATATGAATTTAGAGAAATTCAAACAGATACAGCGAACAGTAAATTCATATGATTCAGATAACATTAAGCTAGAGTAGCAGAGCAGCAATATACAACTCATATGAGTTCAAAACACTTCAAACAAAGCAGCAACTATAATTTCATATGAGCTGATATGCATATTCAAATAGGGGCAGCAAGCGCAGTCAAACAAATTAACTTTCCTATGAACCCATATACACTTAAACTCACAAAAACCATATACATAGCTTCATAGGAATTCAAAAAGTGAGCTAAAATTTAGCAAGAGCAAAAATACAGCACTACGATAGCAGAAAGGGACAAAAATAATGGACTCAATCAATATTTCTTTATTGAATTCAACCTGCAATGATCATTTCTAAACAACAACTATTATGCTTGCAGTAGCATTAATTCAATGAATTACTCATAACTGACTCCAACCATGAAGTGCAAATAAGAATAAAGCTTCAGCAGCAATCACAGTTTAAACTCACACATTGAGCATATATCACATTCAGAAATTGATGTAACTGGTACAAGAATGCAGCAGCATTAATAGCACAAACTCAAAAATTCATCAAAGTTAAATTTATCTACAAAAACTTTCAAAACAAAAAGTGTTTCAATATTAAACACATAACACATTAAATGATTCACCTATTCAAGAAATCAACTTCAGTCTCAGAAGAATATTACCATAAGAATCAGCAACTGAGGGAAAAATTGTAGTTTTACTCAAAAGGGGTATAAGTAACTACAATGTCCCCATTTTTATAGATGACTACCTAGATTTCTACAATGGAGATGTCAAACAATCAGATTTCTGTCAATTAGATAGTTAAATTTTTTCTGTCAATTAATTATAAATTATTTTCTTGAAATTATTTTTAACTTTAAATTTTAAATTTTTAAATTTAAGCTTTAAATCTTAATTTAAAAAAGATAAAATTAAAAATAAATGATTTTTTTATATTTTTTAAAATGAAAACGTACCTTTGTGGGTGCTGGGTGAAGAGAAATTCTTGCTCTTGTTATAACTCCAAATTGTCCTAAGCCTCCAAGAACCGCGTGAAATAACTCTGAATTCTTTTGCTTAGAACATGTTATTAAATCTCCCTTTCCTAAAAAGAAACCACACAAATTCATTAATTAATTAAATAATATAGATAGATGATTGCATGAATGAATATAATCTTATAAAAAACGGTGACATCATGAAAAGAAAAAACGTTTCATGTTCATATTTCATATTATTTTATATTAATCTGAAAGAAATGGACCGTGTGTAAGACTTGGACTAACATAAAAGTCATGAAGTCAAACAAAGAAAAATGGAGGCTATGACCGTGTGAACGTAACTGCTTCTTAATCTAATAACAACTAAGCTATTCAACAACCAATACTTAAAATTAATTATTGAGTGAAGTCTCAAAACATGTTTAAAATAATTATATAGTTTAGCTTGACATATCAGAAGTGTGTATACAAGTGTGTATACAAGGATTTGATTGTTAATTAAAGTGTAGAAACTGATAAATTAAAAAAGTAAATTATAAATATTTACTCTTAGAAAACTCAATTTTCTTATATAGTTTTACCCATCCATAACCCTTTCATT
>NC_029774.3:81298213-81300398 GCF_000817695.3 Arachis duranensis | reverse complement strand
CTTTCTTCTTCCTCTTCTACTTCTTCTCTACTCCTTGTCTTCTTTTCATTCTTTACATTCTTCACACCATTTCTGTTTCTGGCTAACCAAGAAACCGTTCAAACTGTAAGAACTCTGTTAGAAACAGGAAGCTGAAAACAGGAAGCTGAAAACAGAGAAACGAAAGCCAACTTATTCATTGAGAAATCACAGAAAGAAAAGCTTATTAACGCTGCATTTGGATTCAGTCTCAGAAACAAAAATACAGAGAAAATAGACAAGCTGTATATTAAATCACAGTTCACAAACCCTAAAATACCACACATCTTCATCAATAACAGCATGCATGTTATCACATTACAGTTCATAGACCCATATTTCAGAGATTAAAAGCCCCAAATTAAAACCCCTAAAATAGGAACCCTAAGCCACTGATCAATTTCAGAAGCAAATAGAAATCAATACATACCTATTCAATGATGTGAGCACAGCGAAGACGATGATGAGAAGCACGGAGATGATGATGGTGAGAGCGGCGCAGCGACGATGGTGACGGTCGCACACCGACGATGGTGAGGGCCGCACAGCGACGATCAGTGCAAGCGATGGCGAAGAGGAGATGACGACGGTCAATGTGGAGAGTAGTGCAGGTGAGTCGTGAGTGGGAGGCGATGACTCTCAATGGCGACAGTGAGAGGGTTTCCGCTTGTAGTGAGGCGGTCAATGGCGAGAGTGAGAGGGTGAATGGCGAGACCGAGAGTGAGAGGGTCAATGGCGAGCGTGAGTGGGGGGCGACGATGGTTAGCTATCGAGACCGAGAGTGAGAGGGTGCTATGGAGGGTTTGTTGCTCGAGGATGAAGGTGACTGAGACTCAGAAGTTTAATTTCCTTAGTTTTAATTTACTAAGTGTTAATAAGGTCTTTCAGGAAAAACAAGGAAAAAAATTACTAAGTGTTAAAGTTTTTGGCTCTAGAGACATTAGGCATCACTTTTGAAACGCACCCAAAACTTAACAAATAGGCTATCCTTTAAAAGCGTCTCCTTTGATATGAAAAGTGAACCTATAGATATCAACCTACGGCTACGCTTTTTAAGTGATATCTTTAATACCTAAGGCTACGCTTTTTAAATGATGCTGCATTTGTGTATCCTTTTCTCTTATAAAAAGGCAACACAGAGAAAAGCGTAGCCTATTCTATGAATAGGCTATGCTTTTCAAATGTAGCCTAAAAAAAGTGTGGCTGAATGGGTATTTTTCTTGTAGTGTAGTGTACTCAATGAAGGAAGGCAACTGCATCGAGAAGAATTCAACGTCAACACTCAGGCAAGGTTAATCTATATGACTAAGCATATGCATCACTTGCACCCCGACATCCCAAGTTATGAGGAAGTTCGCAAGAACTTAACAGAACAAGAAGAGGGGAAGGTGAAACAGCAAAAGGAAGCATTGAAGAAGAAGATGTAGGATGCCGGTTTCTGGAAAAAGCTGATGGGGAAGCGCAAGGGGAATGGAGACTCAAGTAATCAAGGAGAATCCCAAGGGAGCAGAAGAACATTAGCATACCAATAAGTGAAAGGTGGTGAAGTTCCTTCTTAGTTTACCTTTTTCAAAGATTTAAATAAGGAAAATCATGTATGAAATAGAACATGCTTCCATGGTAGCTTAGGACTTTCAATTATGCATTTAAGTTTTATTGCTTAGGCTAAGTGTGCTAGCTTAATGTCTTAAGTGCTCACTTTTACTTTTCTTACTTGTATGCTTGTCTCTTTAAGTTAATCAAAAAGAAAATGTTATGAAAAGAACAAGAGTGGAGTTATTTTATGAAGTGCATTCTGAATGTTTGTGGTAGGTTGATTAGTAAGCTAAGTTGGTTCACCAAAGAAGGAAAGAAAGCAACTATCTATCCTAAGTCCTTTGTTTGAGACACACACTTTAAGACTAGCTAAATAATAAGATCCCAATAAGAAAAGAGGAAGAGCAATAAAAATGAAAAGGAAAGAAACACAATAAGAAACAATGCTAGGCATCAAGGGTTTCAAAATTGAGGCATGTGTCTGTGGTGTTTATGTACAAAGGATATACTTGGATGAATAAGCTCTTAGGGGTGCATTATCACTTGGTAACTTGGATTAACTAATCTGGGATTATCAGCTGAAAGTCCACTATCAAGAATAACCTTTGCTACAAAACACTTAGTAACCCAA
>NC_029774.3:81294709-81298106 GCF_000817695.3 Arachis duranensis | reverse complement strand
AGACTTGAGGGAGTAAGTCCTTAGGGGTGTCTTAACACCTAGCACCTTAAAACCAACTGGTTTGGGAGTGTTGGCTGAAAGCTTATCATAAAGAGTCGCCCTCTTACAAGCACATAGCAAAAAGAAAAATAACTTTGAAAAAAAAAGAAGGATCAATAAGAAAGAAGTCTCAAAGAGTGCAATCAAGAAAGTGACTAAGGATTTGATAAAGGCTTGAAACCTAAAGGGAAAAAACCTAAGTTGCTATGCATGAAACCCCATAAACCAGGAATGCTACTTCCAGTTTATCTTCTTGTTATTTCATTGCATTCTTCTTATGCTTCAGTACTTGCTTAGGGACAAGCAAGCTTTAAGTTTGGTGTTGTGATGCCAGGGCATCTAGGCCAGTTTCACTAACCTTTTCTTTACTGTTTTAGGGTAGTTTCATGCATTTTCTTAGTGGATAAGGCAAGTTTTGGATGAAATTACACTTACACCTTGATTCAAGCAACTTTTGTGAACTTTGCATAATTTCATGAGTATTTTGCTAGAATTGCATGATAAATTGATGATGCATAATCTCATGACTTTGGCTAGAGCTTTGATGCACTTTAATTGCTTGATTTCAGGGCAAAGGAGGCAAGGAAGAACCACGTTAGTATTTGATGACAAGTCATCATATACCTATTTTTCTATGCTTTTTCATACAAGAAATTGATGATTTGTGCTTAAATATTGAATGCTTTTGTGCTTAAATGATATATTTTCTTGATCTTTTAATTTTATAAATCTTGTAGGAAATAAGAAGAAAAAGAAGCAAAGAAGCACAAAATAAGCTAAAAAGGAGAAAAAAAGAGCTTTGGGGTACACTTTGAAGTTGGGGTACACTTTGGAGCCTTAGGCCATGCTTTTAAAAGCGTCGCCCATGACCAAATCAAAAGAGGAAGCAACCAGCACGCACACTACCCTGCTCTTGCCAAGGGCAGGGCAGAATCATGATAAAACAAAGTGAGGTTGGAGCAAATTTTTGCTAAGTTAAAATCTGGCCGCTCACAGCATGACCATGCCTACTTCAAAGGGCTATAACTTGAGCTACAGACGTCCGATTGATGTGCTTCTAGTTGCGTTGGAAAGCTGACATTCAGAGCTTTCCAACAATATATAGCAATCTATATTTGGCGTACAATTGAGGCATGAGTGAAAGGCATCTTTAAGGGCCAAAAATAAGCGAAAATAAACCAAAGTGCTTCCACCAAGGTTCGAAGCTGGAGCCTCACTCCAAAGCAAAGTAGCGCTCATTATTCTACTCTACCCTCTTGGAGAGCGGGCAATGTCGTGCTCTTCTTGATGAAAATCCAAGAAAAATCAACTCCAAGTGCCACCTATGGGTTTCGAACCAAGCACCTAAGGGGAGTGAGGAGCGCAGCACTTGACACGGACAGAAGGCACACCATGACACCACTGCCCTGCTCTCCCAAGGGCAGGGCAGCATCCTGATGTTTCTAAGCCTTGGCACGCAAATTGGATACCCACACAAAGCTTCACTGCTCTGCCCTCCACAAGAGCAGGGCAGCCTCCTGGGAGCAACATATGGGCCAAAATCAACCAAAATTCAATTTAATTCAATTCCTCACCAAATTGAATAAAGGCCATCCAAGACCCATTCTCCCTCAAATCCAAAGCAAGCAAAGCCCACTCAACATGACTCAAAGGCACACAGAGAAGCTAGATTAGGAATTTCATTTTTGTGAATTTNAATTAAATTAGGATTTTCATTTTTGTAATTTGTTTTAATTTCATTTTCATTTTTCATTTTGTAAAGCCTATATAAAGGCATCAATAGGAGCTCGATTAGAAGGAGGGCTAGCTCCACTAGGGAGTATTAGGATTTGAGAGCTCTCTCTCTTAGTTTTCATTTCTGTTTTGAAAATTTGGATTGAGGTTGGAGGAATTCTGTTTCAATCTTTAATCTGGAATCCATCTTTGTTCATCTTCTGCATAATTTCTAAGAATTGAAAGTTGAATCTGCGTTCTCATTTACTGCTTCCATCTTTCTTTCTTCTTCAATCTGCTTTCTACTTTGATCAAGGAAGGAATTGAGATCTAGACTTGTTTTCTAGTCTCATTGATTCCCTGAGATCTTGTCTCTTTAAATTTCACAATTGAGCTGAGTTACATTCTGTGTTGCTTCTTCAAGAAATTTTGCCTTGCTGTTTATATCTGTTGCTTTTATTTCATCTGCATTTTTACCTTTCTATTCCTATTACTTCCAATTTACTTCCAAGCAATTTATCTCCCTGCAATTGTTCTACGCTTTGCTTTACTGCTCTCTTTTTAATTTCCAGCACCCCAGCCCCATTTACATTTAATGGAATTTACTTTTCTTGCAATCTAATTTTCAGCTATTTTACTTTCTTGCTCTTTAAGTTTTCTGCCCATTTAGATTCTGCAACTTTATCATTCCTGCAATTTACTTTCTGTTGATCAACTTCACACAATTCACTTTAATGTTAGCTTGACTAAACTAATCACCCACTAAAGTTGCTTGATCCATCAATCCCTGTGGGATCGACCTCACTCTTGTGAGTTATTACTACTTGATGCGACCCGGTACACTTGCCGGTTAGATCTATGTGTTTGGAAAATTCGTTTTCCATAAAAACACCATCAAGTTTTTGGCGCCGTTGCCGTGGATTGATTAGATCAACAATGAATAAGTGGGTGAGAAGTCTAGATTAAGCATTTTCTTTGTTTTTGTTCTTGAAACCAAGGTGTTTGTGTTTTTGCCTCACTAAGCAAATATCATCTGAGACATGAATTTCAATTGTATTTGGAGTTGTGTTTTACAAAATTCAAATAGAGTTAACCTCATCTTTTGATAAAACAAATTTCATGGGATACTGCTGACGATTGGATTTTTGACGGTTTAGAATTTCTCAAATAAAATCTCGTCGAAGTATAGTTTCTAAACCAAGCAATAATCCTTTCATACAAAAAGTTGTTTGTCACTAAAACAAACCCCTAAATTTATAAACCAAAGTATTCAAACCTCGGGTCGTTCTCCCTAGGAATTGTAATGAAGTGTCTTGTTATTGGTTGTGAATTATATTTGGGGTTTTTAAGCTTTTGGACAAGAAGTATAAATGGCAAAGAAAATAAACTAACAACTAACAAAGCTCTTGGCAAGATATGAGAACTAGAAGTCCTATCCTAGTTATCCTCCTCAATTGTGATGACAAATTGTCCATTGCTCCCACTTAGTTAACCTCTAACCATGGAGGAAAGTCAAGTGGATGAATCAATTTGATTCCTCAAATCCTAATCAACTCCTAAAGGAAAGACTAGCTTTAGAGGCATTCAAATCAATTAGCAATCTCTCCAATTATCAATCAACAAAGGAATTAGATAACTCAAGAGT
>NC_029774.3:81292283-81294289 GCF_000817695.3 Arachis duranensis | reverse complement strand
ACCATACTTGTAGCAACTATGGCAAATCTTATATCGTTTCGAAGCCCCGGATGTTAGCTTTCTAACCCAACTGGAACCGCATCATTTGGACCTCTGTAGCTCAAGTTATGGTCGTTTAAGTGCGAAGAGGTCGGCTTGACAGCTTTCCGGTTCTTTCATTTCTTCATGAGTTCTCCAACTTTTCATGCTTCTTTCTTCATTCCCTTGATCCAATCTTTGCCTCCTAAACCTTAAATCACTTAACAAACATATCAAGGCATCTAATGGAATCAAGGAGAATTAGATTTAGCTATTTTAAGTCCTAAAAAGCATGTTTTCACTCTTGAGCACAATTAAAGGAGAATATACAAAACCATGCTATTTCATTGCATAAATGTGGGTACAAGGTGATAAAATCCCCTAAAATCAATACAAGATAAACCGTCAAAATGGGGTTTGTCAACTGCCCACCATCACAATATGATTCAAGTCATTATTCTAATGATGGTTGGGAATATTACCAAGAAGACACAAATTCTGAGCACTTCAATCAATGGAGACTTGCTCCAGAGTCACAAATTGATCAAGCTGAGCACATGAGATACTGTCCAGAACTACAGAATGACTTATATCATTATCCTCATGGTGTCTGGACATATCAAGAAGAATGTGAACAATCAGTTAAAACGGGACACCTTCCAAAGACACAATATGATCCGGATTTTGATGAGTCTAACAACTACTCATATTGTGGCTGGGAAAGTCAAAATCAAAGAAATCTTAGTGATCCATACTGTGATGAGTTCAATAATTCTTCAAATTGTGATTCAGGGGATCTCCTTCAAAAGTCCAGAGGATTTTTTGAAAGACAAGAACAAGCCTGGAAAAGGAAAGAAATCCTCCGTCAGAGGACAAATGAGCACCTGGAGAACATAAGGAAACACTTAGAACCATCAGACAGTAAAAATCAATTTGTGAGAGAGGAAGTGGAAAAACAAGAACAAAAGGTCCTTGTGTCAAGTGAAATTGCAATGAAAGATGAGGAATATGAGCCAAGGATTTTATATTCACAAAAGCCACTTGAGGTGACAAAGAAACATGAACACTCACAACCCTCACAGAGTTCCCTTGAATCTGTGATCGAAAAATATGAAGAGGAGATGAAGAAATCTTGGGAAGAACAACAAACCTCCTCCATAAAAGAACTATTAAGTCAATTGTTGAGTGCAAAGAAAGGAGTGGAGGAGCAAGAAAGTGAGGAAGTCGTTCCAGAAAAGTCACACTCAATTGAAGTGGAGAAGTGCAAAGAGGAAAAGCTCATGGAACCACCAATGCAAGAGGTTCTTAATGAAGAAATCACTCCAATAATCACACAACCACCAAGTCTTAAATCCAAAGAAGTAAAGGCAACTAGCAAGAACACCAATTCTGTCCCTAATCCAGCAAACAAGATCAATCAAGCCATTTGCAAAAGGAAGCTTGCTGAGGAAAGGCCAAGACAAGGGACACTAGCTGAATCTTTCCCTCCTTTAAGGTCATACCTCCTAACAAACTGGAAGAAAAGGAAGAAAGTAAAGAACAACATGTCAAGCTAATGACACTAAAAGAGCACTTGTTGGGAGGTAACCCAACCGTAGGTATAATTTCTCTTCTCTGCTTTGTTTTCTTTCTTTGCTTTGTTTAAATTCAATAAATTGGCATATGGTTACATTCTAAGTTTGGTGTTGCCATGCAACACATTGTTTTCAATCTTTTTGGATGATTGCATCAAATCAAAAAATTGAAAGTGACACACCAAGATTCTAAGTTTGGTGTGCCACCTATTTTTCTATGCAAATCATTCAGCAACACCACTTGTCTGCATAACCATAATGTCTTTGCAGTGATAATTTTCTTTTGGTTTGATATTTTGTTATTCTGTTTACTTTAGTTAATTCTTTGTTCTTAATGCTTTCATTTTAGTTTGCTTATTTACTGTGTTTGTTAATACATTACCAAGAGAGCTTTATTAATGACAGATTCTTGGC
>NC_029774.3:81291834-81292215 GCF_000817695.3 Arachis duranensis | reverse complement strand
CATATCATTGTGTAAGACATTCATGATCCATCTTAGCCCCATAGCCATTGTTCTAATTGTTGCTTGAGGATGAGCAAGCATTCTGAGTTGGTATGGGAAGGAGAAGAATGGGAGGAAAATGACAACAATAATGAAGATGAACTACAAGGTTGTAGAGTTCATTTTCTTCTCATTTGTTTTTAGCACTTAAATTTCATGATTGTCTTTATCTTCTCTGTTTACATGTGTGTATGAATAAAGCATAGCTTGAATCTTGATTTGTAACATGGTGCTGTACCATTATGACTACTAACTTGAGTTTTGTGAGTTCAAAAGCAATAAAACATCATGATCATAAACAAACAAGGAATTAAAGAAGAATTTAGCATGTGCATACAAGTA
>NC_029774.3:81291111-81291605 GCF_000817695.3 Arachis duranensis | reverse complement strand
TAAGTGCTTGTGGTGTTTATGTATCAAGCCAAATGCTTGAAAATAAAACACTTAGAAGTCAAGGCTAGGCTCAAGTGCAAAAGCACTCCCTCAAAGCTCAAGGCTCTGAGCATCAATGATTAGAGAGTCAAGAAAAGAAAAGAAAAATGAGCATAATGAAGTCCTCTAATTAAATGCTTGTGGTGCTTATGTATCAAGTGGTAATACTTGAAAACAAAGCATTTAGAAGTCGTAGCTTTGTTATCAACTCATGGGGCAAAGCACCCAAAAGGAGAAGCTAAAAAAAATATGAAATCAAAAGCTTGTTTCAAGGAAGAATTGTAAGAAAAAGATTTCATAAATTGAGCTAGATACAAGCATCAATCATTTACATTTCTTTTGTGATTGAAGCATGCATAGAAAACTAGCTTACCATGAACATTGAGTTGCTATTCTTTTTACCTTGGGTTGTCAATCTTTATTGCATGATTCTTTTCTTGCTTGGGGACAAGCAA